>NC_079516.1:30765181-30794689 GCF_000801105.2 Raphanus sativus
TTCTGAATGCTGGAAGCTGCTGGGTAGAAGGTGAAGAGTTTGAATTTCGTGGCTCTGAGTTTGTCAACCTTTTATCCCATGTGTTGTCCTAATCGGTGGAAATTTGATTTGTCCTTTAGTCGTCCGGTTTAATATCGATGATGTGATACTGGCGATGTCGATCAATGGACGATGTTCGTTTTGCTGGATGAAGTAGTATCGATCGATGGTGGGCGTTTGATGTCGATCGATTGTGGAAATCGATTTGCAAATGTCATTCTCCAAGTAATTTTCCCAAGCTCTCTCTTCCAATAGTCTGCATCATGTTCTTCACTGTGGTCTCCACTGTGGAAAGGTGGCTATGTCTACTGCAAAACTTCATGAAATCCGCTATCTGCCCAACTCCTTACTGAGTAATCATCTTCCTTTCGGCTGGGTGGGATGGCGAATTCGGGTAGCAATGATCTGGTAGATCGAGTTCATCATTGGGTGGGTCTCTGCGATCGATGATCTAATTTGTTGTCGATCTCCTCTGACTTGCAAGTGTCGAATCGATATGTTAAAGTGCTGTCGATCGATCCCGAGTACTCTGTCTCGTCACTCGACTTCACAATGACAAACTGCAATGATACCAGTATCATCTTCCTTTACAACTGATTTGGCTGGTGGTTTGCCAAGCTTGACAGGGTCGTAGTGGACTCTGGATCTATCATAGTCAAGCACATCCTGTTGGTGTTCATGGTCACATATGGCTCCTACTGTAGCCATAAATGCTCTTCCAAGTAAGAGGAAGAGTTCCAATTTAGCTTGATGTCTAGGACATGAAAATCCACAGGGACGATAGCATTACCAATATGTACTTCCAGGTCTCTGATGAAGCCTCCAGAGTTTTTCTGAGAGTAATCCACGAATGTAAAGATCTCTGGTGAAGGCTCTACTTGCAGGCCCAGATGGTCTGCCATGACCTTTGGTAAGATGCTGACTGATGAACCAGTGTCACATAGTGCATGAGGAAATTCAATCCCTTGTACTACACAGGGTATTGCAAACTTCCCCAGGATCACTCTTCTTCGCAAAGTAATCATTTTCCTCATATCTTCTTCTGACATTGTCAAACCTTCTTCTAATGTCAGTTTCAGTCTCCTTGTTTCTCTGAAGAACATCCACAATCTGCTTGTGAAGTAAACCTCCTCAAAAGGTTTTTCTGGTGGGATTCTGATAACTCTCTTAGTGAAACCATCAATCTCCTTTTCATTAGCTTCCCTTTTAAGGTTCTTAGGAATCTTCTCCTTCCTACTCCTTAACCTTCTTCCTTCAGTTCCCTCTGATGTAGGTGTAGTGTCTGAAGGGTTACCAGTGATCTCTGTAGGGTTAGCTTGTGGTTTCGGTGTGGGGTCTGAGTGCATTGATTCGGTTGCTGTCTATCGATGGTAGTTGCACTCGGTATGTGAGAGGTGCGTGTCGATCGATAGGTGGAGAAAAAGGTCGATCGATACGTTTCTCGTCTTTGTGTCGATCGATGAGTGGCTCGTCTCGTCGGTCGATATCTTCGTAGGTGTGGGTGGTGGGTATGGATGAGAAGCCGTGAATTCAGCATGTGTCAATATCCTAACCGCGTTGCAATCTGCAGTCGTATCCGGAAATGACATCGTTGATGTCGATCGATGTGGACTACTTTGGTGTCGATCGACACCATTGTGATCCACCGAGACTTAGTGAACTTCCACTTCAAAGTCTCCTTCTTGTAGCTTCTCCTGTTTCACCACTTGCCAGAAATCATCATTATGATAGCATTCTTGGTGGTCAGATATTGTTAAAGACCGAATCAATCTTCCCATTGAGTTACTATAAGGCTTTCCTGATTGACTGCCAGAACTCTATCAATCATGGCATCAAACTACTCTCTGGTGGGGGGTGGGGTTTTTGGTAAGCTGAGTTGCCGTAGTTTTTGTGTTTGGTGAAGGGTTTTTGATACTGTGAACTCTGGTTGTAGTTACTCTTCTGACCACTGCCCAAAAAGTTTATGTTTCCACTCTGGTTTCCATATCTCTGAAATCCAGTACCTCCAATGTAGTTCACATCTTCCTCTGTATCATCTTCTCTAGCCTCTCTTCTTCAGCTGAGCAGACTGGCTGCCCCAGAAATGCATGTAAAGCATCTATCTTGGCTCTGACTTCATTCATCTGGTCTTCCCCGATGGCTGCAACCAATTTCTTCTTGTCAGAGACAGTGTTCTTGGTGCTGCTGCTGTTGGCTAGGTTCTCAATAAGTCTCACAGCCTCTATTGGATTCCTAGTGTTGAAGTTCTCCTCACTAGCAGTATCAAGAGCCATCTGATACCTCAAGGCGATACCTCTGTAGAAAGTGCTTAGCAGCTGCACTTCATTGAATCCATGGTGTGGACAGTCTCGCTGGAAGAACTTAAATCTGATCCACGCGTCTTTAAAAGTCTCACTAGGCTTTTGCACGAAAGTGGCAATTTTGCTCTTTAAGTCTTCTGCGCGTACCTCATCAAAGAAATTACGCAGGAAGGCGTTTTTGATGTCGGCCCAGGATGTCAGTGATCCTGTAGGTAGCTGCTTGAGCCAGTGCGAAGCTTCTCCAATCAGTGAGTATTTGAAGAGCTTGCAGAGTAGGTAGTCCTCAGGGACTCCATCCATACGAATAGCAGCAATAAGATCCTCGAACCTCTCCAGATGGTCCATAGGATGCTCGTGTGATAGCCCAGAATAAGGTATCTGAGACACGAGAGAGTAGTACTGAGGCTTGAACTCGAAGTTCGGCTTCTTAATCTCTGGAAGTCGAATAGCTGATCTGTTGGTGTAGTACTCGTCTGGACGGTTATAGTCTGCCAACGATCGTGTTTGAGCTTCTCCTGTAGCCTCAGCTTATGGCTCAGGGATTATGTTTCCCTGTGCATCTAGCTTCTGACCTGTTGCATTACGCAGATGACCATCTTGGTCATACAGGTTTCCATTCTCGCCCTGCGTGAGAATAACAATCGCGACCTTGCTTCGCGGAGTAGTGTCGATCGATATACGGTTAGAAGTATCGAACGATGTGGATCGGCGAACGGTATCGGTCGACGGTGTTGTCTGAGTGTCGGTCGACTGTTGAACGTGAGTATCGGTCGACGGTACTGCGGTTCTGTCGATCGATGGGAGAGTATGTCTTTGCGGATTGAGCGTTCCAAGTGTGCAGGATCTTCTGAGAATAATAGTTGATTTTCCCTTTTGCTTCTGGTACTGCTGGGCATGTACCTGAAAAGACAAGAAAAATTTTAATTAGAAAGAGGGTAAAAAAAAACCTAAGATTAATAAGATTAAATCTAATGGCGATCAAAGTTCCCCGGCAACGGCGCCAAATTTGATAGTGCTCAAATTACCCTATAGAGCTTACTCTCTCAAATAAGAGGTACAACTGTAGTACTTAGGGATCGAATCACGAGGAGCTAGGGAACCAATTAAATAAAATCTACTAATCAATCCTAGGCAAGGTTGGTTTATATGATGGAAATAAAAGTAACAATTCCTAAAATGAGCAAGGTAGTTGCTCTAACTAACAATATGATGGGTTGTTTAAATGTGATAAAGAGTGCTAGACATAGTGTTTCAATTCAGGAATGGAGATTATAATCTTTATAAATGCTTTAACAAGTTGCTTGCATGATACTATAGATCTCAGCCGCTTAACTCAAGTGAAGTATCACTGGTTAAATAATCTAGATTTCTGGCCTCAACTGTCGTAATGTTGCAGAAAAAGAGTCGATCGATATCCTTTTGAGATATCGAGCGATACACCTTTCGCAGCGCCGATCGATTCACCTGTCGGGATATCGATCGACGGCTTCTAGATCTGCCTAGGCGCGAACCGAATATGAACACAAGGTCTCAAGGAGGAGCTGTCGCTCTTCTCAACGGGAGACAAGCAAGCTCAAATGGATAATTCAGGATAATCAAAGATCCTAGTGATCTATGTTCTAGTTAGCTAATCTAAAACAAGCATAGGGTGCAATCCATTTGATGAGTACCACAACTTAGCAATTATAGTTTGGGGCTAATCCCACAATCCTATTTGAACCCTAGATCTAACAAGTAGACTACTCAGACATAGTTAAGCAATTCATAACAATAGATAGATGAAAGAATTGCATAGATAGAATAAAGTAGAAATACAAAAGGAGATGAAAAATCTTTCCAATCTCTCAAAACAAATAAAACTCTAGTCTCTCTCTCACACTCTATGCTTTTCTCTTGAGGGTTGTCAAAAGCTTGCTTCTTTCGAAGGTCGCCGTCAAAAACACTTAACAGAAATATTTAAGCATTTCCATTAGGTTAAAAACTCGTCAGGGGAAATCTCGTAGTTTGGTGAAGTCTTGGTGAAGTAGTCGGCTAAACCATTTCGTCTTCGATATCGATCGACAACACTTGATGTGTATCGATCGATTATAATCTTCTAGAACGCGGATCTTCTCAGCTACATCGATCGACAACTCAGGATGAGTATCGATCGATTATAATCGCAATGTTGACTTCCGACTTAGTCTTGAATGGTCAACTCGGGTGTATCATCTCTTGCACTCCAAAATGCTCCAAAAACATCACTTTCTCACAAAATGCTCCTGAACCTGAAAACATACTTAACAGGCTAGAAAACAGATTAAATATATAATAAAATACTAGTATACCATGGTTAAAAACGGGTAAAATCCATGGTATATCAGTTTTACTGCTATTGTGTTTTAGTTAGTATAAAAAAAAAGAAAAAAAGAAAAAAGAGACGAGTAGACGTTTGCCAGCAGAATCGACCGACGAGACCAGGTCGAAATCGATCGACATCATCACATCAGCCACGATCGACATGCACAAACCCACATCATTCGATACAGTTTCAGTTAGGTATAACGTTCTAACTTGTTAAATTATGTACTTATGCTTTATGATTTTCACCATACCACAGACCGTTTTACAATGGGGACAATATAATTTAAGTCTGGGGGATTACTAATTCTTATCTACTTTATGAGTCTTATCTAAAACGTTTTCAAAAAAAAATTATTGAGTCAAGAAGGAGATGATGATCTTATTCGATTTATTACTTGTCATCTAACCACTCTTTATACCAGTCTTAGATTTACTAACTCCAGAAAGTACTAGAGATGCTAAAGTTGATCAACCTGTCAACTATGTTTGCACTTACTGAGAATGTTTGAAGGAACCAAAGCTGACCTCCAACTAATACTGACATTACTAGCTTGTCTTGGGGCTTGGTATACATAGGATCAGAATCCTCCTACAAGTCTGGTAGGTAAAAAGTCTGTGTGTTTCTGGTTTCCTTCCTTCTCTCTCTTCAGCATCTCAAGATCTAAGTTTATAAAGAAAAGATTGATATGATTTCTTGAGAGGCAGATGGATATGTATATTACCTACGACCTCATTATTCTAAATCTCAAGGATGATCACACATTGTGGAAACAATGAATAGGTATATTACCGGTGACCCCATTATTCGCTACACTTTGTCAAAATGTATGAGTTACAAATGCAACAATGTCAATGAGATGAAATAGATGGTCTGAATCAGCATCAAAATTCATTGAAATTGAAACTAATAAGAGATTCGGAGAAGAGAGTGAGGGGAGAAAGAGATCAGAGAAAACTACATGTGTGTTCAGAAACTTGCTTGAGTTGAATCCATGTGTCCTTTGATCGATACTCCCAAGGTAAAGCCTACACTTTTATTTATATGCAAGAAATGAGGTTAGTAGAGGGGATTGTCAGACAGGATCTGTTAGGTTGTGGAACTAGTGGAATTTGGTTGCTATACTAGGATATTGTATAATGTGCTTCTAAGGTTAGGATGTTTAATGATTTGGTTTGCACTACTAGAGAGATGATGAACTGAGTTTTCAAAATCCTTTGAGTCCCTGCTGTTTTCAAACCTCTTTTAGAGAGATTGTCTGTTGGTTTTGCTTAAAACAAGCAAAAGGATAAGTCTGGGGGAGTTGATATACCATGGATTTTACCTATTTTACCTGTGGTATGTAAATGTCTTATATACTATTTATTATGTATTGGAATCTATTTAGAGTATTTACAGGTTCATGGACGATTTGGAGATATAAGGTGATTTTGGTGTCTTTTGGAGTTTTTCGCAGTGCAGAACTGCACAGACGCTTCAGATGTTTCGCAGTGTTGGATGATTGTGTGATTGACTCTTGTGTGCCAAGTGATGATGTTTTATTGAAAGCTAAGTTGCTAGTGAAAGTAGTTGCATTTGGTGTTAGAGTTGTATTGGTATCTTGAGTAGTGATTATTTTTATAAATGCTGGTTGCTAAGTGATAGCGAGTATAATGTGAAGTGGTGGAGTAAGAGTCTAAGTGGGAGAGAAATGAGTTATGGAAGTGAAGAAATGAAATACGGAGAAGAGGAATGAGGAAAGGGATGGATAAGTAAATGAGTCAATGAACTTGCTTGTAGTCCTGCTTGGACCACCGAGAACGGGTGGACGTCTAGAGTCTAGGATGTGTGGACCTGCGGGCCTTAGTCTAACACGAGGCACCCGTGTGGACCTGCGGGCCTTAGCCTAACACTAGGCACCCGTGGGTGAGATGTGATAATCGCGCGAGGGCGGGATATAAATAAGGACA
Organism: Raphanus sativus; assembly: GCF_000801105.2. Classification (NCBI taxonomy): domain Eukaryota; kingdom Viridiplantae; phylum Streptophyta; class Magnoliopsida; order Brassicales; family Brassicaceae; genus Raphanus; species Raphanus sativus. The sequence goes on from NC_079516.1 coordinate 30,771,811, forward strand.
GATATGTAGTGGCGCCTTAGGATCGAGTCAATGCCGAGTAGTGGCATAAATATGGCTATTACGACCGGGCTGCAGACAGTGCTGACAGGCCAACGTGCTGTGGTTCGGATAGTCATTTAGGAAGCTGAGGGGAGACAGTTTTACGGAGAGAGGGCGCCCCTTTCAGGATATGCCAGAACGTGTAGGGACATCCGTAAACGGCTATAGGTCCTACGTCTAGGTTGCTTGGTGTCGAGTCAGTTTGTTTGATTGAAGACTAGTTCTTTGAGTGAAGTGTAGCAGTGACTGAGATCATTGAGATGATTGATTACTAAGTTGTTAGAAATGGTGCTGTTCCGAATTATCTTTGTTGCATTGATTGATTGTAGTGACTGGTCAGTTCTGGCCTCCGCATAGAGTAATGTAGAGTGTCTTGCGGACAGGCTGGTCTAGAGCCACTTCACTGAGTAATCTAATTGCTTACCCCTCCCATTTTCATTTCCCTGCGCAGGACTGTAAGTAGAAGTAAATGGATACGGGTGGATTAGAATTTTAAAGAAAGCAATGCGTCCGTCAACTCTTGGGACCAGTAACTGATACGGCGGGTTGCCTTTAAAAGTATACACGTGTTCATAACTCTCTTTCGTTAACCCCGGTCGAATGCCGGGGGATCGGGATGTTACAACGTTGGTGTGTAGAACAGCCAAATAAAAGTGAATCTCAACACTTCAAATATGCAAATGGGGGACTGGGTCCACATACATGTTATGCGAACTCGGCAAGTTGAATACTTTTCTTACTTTCGTGATCTTACTTTCTTCCGCGATATCCTAATTAATACTTGAGGAAGCTGATGAAACTAAGGCACAATATAACTATTTTCATTACTTGGGTTTAAAGAATATTGGTATTAAATTAGCACCATTACTATAAAACTAATTAATAGATTTTCTGTCATATATAAGTATTATATTATTTTTTCCTCAATGAAGTTTCTAATTGGTATTTTCATTTCATATACTCATGAGGTTGTGTCAATAAAATTCTACTATTGTGAGAGTGAGCATTAACTCCGTAGAAGGAGCGATTTAATTGTTTTGTTATATTCAACATCAAACCATAATGTTGGCTAAAGATTTCAATAATGCTAATTAAGAGTTGTTGAATTAATTTGTATGCATTCTTCAGTCTAATTTAATCGTTAGAATTTGAGTTTTTTTTTCCTTCTTAAAACTATATGTACTGCTCTGAACTTAGGATTTAGAAATCTTCAGTTAGTTATGCGCTGCACTGACTCATCTTTAACAAAAGTCAGGTGGAGCAATGAAAAACACTCTGTGAACCAATTTGAAACAAACGATGATCCTATGGATGAAAAAGAAACAGTGTTCAAGTACATTAAAGTGGTGTTGAATGACATAAACTCAAGCTGGGAAGAGCTGTTACATGAAAACAGAACTCTCCAACCAGATTTCCAACCCGGCGTTTTTCCATTAATATACCATTCTATCCATTCTATCCTACTCAGCTTTGTGATCCTGACCATAAGCCATGTTGGACCCAATTTCGATCCCTCAAACTATTGGGCCTATTTTGGAAATGGGTCGAGAATGAGAAGCTCACTGAAAAATGTCTATATGCTCGAACGAAGTCAACAAGAAAGGAGCTAGACTTCAGCTAAAGATTCTGTGGTCAAAACAGATGGGCCGAGAAGCTAGGGCCCATAGCGACGTCAACGGAGTACCAAAGGAGGTCGCTGAAGTCGAGAAGGCCGCGAAAACAGTTGCAAGGTTAGCGGAGTCGAGCTTATAAAAGGGGAAGGAGATCAATGCTGAAGACACAGCGAAAACCCTAGAGAGAGAGAGCACACCACACTTTTTCACATTTCTCACTTCGTTTTAGATCCTATTGTTGATCGATCTCCTTATTATAATCAATCTCCTTGTTATTCCTTGTAATCGACCTCTTAATCAATAAAAGACAATTTTTGTCAACCGAATTCCGATTACATCGTTGTGTTCTAAGGATATCGTTGCCTACATCTTTTGTCACTTCCCTAGTTTACTTACAAACACTACAAAATACTGAATGTAGATTTTAGGTTCTACATTTTGGCGCCGACTGTGGGGAAGATAAATGAAAAACATCCTTGCTAAGAACCGGATCTAGGATTTCTAAGCATGATTATGAATCCCGCCCAACGCAGACAAAGATCCAATAACTCGAGATCAAAGCAGCCCGCGGTTTCCAAGGATCCCGCACGCGACGCTCCATCTCACGACATAAGAAACAATCGTCAGCTCAAAAAGGCGATGTGATAACCCGCCCTTCGGGGTAAAATGGTCGAGATCGACAAACTCGGAGTTTGGAGCCAAGCTTTTGGGAATCAAAGGATGAGGAGGAATGTTGAGTTTTGATCATTTCAAACTTAACATGGTTCAGAGAAAATAGAAGATTGGTCGAGCATCTACTTGGAGGTCGAATCGCGGGCGACAAGGATGGATCGAGAAATTTCGAAGTACGGAGTGGTTGAAGAAGTTATTGTGAGTGAACCAGGAGTCAGATAAGCTGCTCTACCATTGTTAGAAGTGTCTTGGATTGATCAGACGAACGTTTTGGAAGCATCACATTTTTGGAAGCACGACGGTTTAGAAGCTCGACGTTTTTGAAGCAGACGTTACTTAACCACTAAGTTTTCCCCGAAACTTTGTATGAGCGGAATATTATTTCAGACATTATAAGTCGGAAGCAGGACGGGAATTAAGCATGATCGTGGGTCGAAAATTCGCCAGAAGAGCCGAAACCACACAAATCGACCGAGAAGCTCAAGGTGGCTTGATCTAAGTGATCAGGACGTAATGTCTATCCTCTAACCAGCTGAGTGTCAACAAAAGGAGGAGGTGTAGGCGTGCATGAACCATTCCCATGCAGCTTGACACACAGAAGCACGAGGTGCCGCGCAACCTGCGATCAAAGCATGCTGATCGACATGTGGCCACTGTGTGTCGCCGTGCATGTGATCCAGCCATGCTGAGAAACATCTGGTCGTCCAGGCAGGAGAGAGGTGTCACCCTGCATGAGACTTGCCCATGCTGAGAGACATGTGGAGCAAGAGGTGTTGCCGCGCATGCGTCCGGAGCCATGTGAAGCGACACACGGGCTGCCACCAAGCTGAATCTGAGTGGTTTATGTATCCTATATGCAAGAGTTTCCGATCTTTTTCGAGAGTTTTAGAGAGTTTTCGAGATCAGATTCTCTACTGATTTCGAGTGAGTGCCTAGGGAAGGTTCTGTCCAAATCAATTGGTCCAAGTCAGTCATATTCTTTGGTAATCAATTGGAGGTGCTGTCCAAGGTCAGTACAGATCCATGGGTTCAGTTCAGTCGAGGTTAGTTTGATACTCTGCCGAAAGTCCGAATGAATCGTCCAGAAGTTAGGGAAGGTTCTGCTCGAGTTGAGTTCTGTCCATACCAGTATCAGGGGAGGTTCTGTCCAAGTCAAGATCAGTCCAGTCCAGTCCATTCAAGTCGTCCATTGGGTTTTGGCTAGGTCCTCTCCGATCAACCAGCTGCTTATCGGCATAGAACACTGTGAGTTGGTTTGTTTGAATTCCACTTGGAATTTAGGGTAGTTTTATTTATTGATTGAGTTCCATTTGGAACTTAGGTTAGCTCGAGTCTGCATATAGATTATAGATTAGAATGAACACGCTATTGCATGGTAGAGTCCTTAGGATTATTTTATTTATGAATTGGACTCAGCTTAGCACGGGCTAAGTTGAGAGGAAATGGAATTAAGACTTGAGTTAATAACCTGACTAGGACTAGGACTAGGGTGCATCATGTTTTCTATTCTTGCTTGGTTATTTGGTTGAGTGCAGGTTCCCGTTATCTTTAAAGATAGTTTCATAGCAGGAGGCTTAACTATCTGGGTAACGGTTTGATTGAGTAGTTTGCTTGATAGATTTAATGCTTGCTTATTTATGCTTGTTGAGGTTAGTCAGCTCTTGGTAAGGGAATGACTAATCAGTTGATCTGATTGATATTGATACTGTTGTTTAGTTTATTATATGTTTCTACTCGGGGTCCTAGGCCATATAGGCCGGACTTCTGGTACCAGTTATTAGTATTGAGTTGTGTTGATAGCTTGCCTGATCAGGAATGCTAGGATACGCGGCAAGGAAAGTTACATAAGCATGTCCCCCCGCGGCTTGGCAGAGAGGTTGCAGAAAGCATGCTCTGTACGGGGATGTTGCTAGGAAGCATGCTCCGTCATGTGGTATCCTTGGTGGGTACTACATGTTAGTTTGCGGCAAGGAAGGTTGCTAGAGTATATCCCTACGCGGCTAGGCAGAGAAGTTGCATAAAGCATGCTATGTACGAAGAGGTTGCTAGAAAGCATGCTTCGTCGTGTGACACCTAGCCCGTGTGCCTTTGTGGCTGCGAGTTAGGTGTTCCGTGGTTGTGGAAGTGAGGTGGTATAGTATATATATATAGTCGTAACATATATCCTTATATGCTGCTAATGGTGGATTATATTCTGATGCTTAACTTATTTATGTTATGTTCTCGTTGATTCACACGGCTTCCACGGGGGAAGTTTCGAGTGATGATTACGATTGTGATTGTGGTTGATTGATTTGCTTGCAGGTTCCTGTTACTTGAAGTTAGATTATGGCAGGAGGCCAAGTCTAGCTTAGTAACCGGTTAATTTGATAGTAGTTTGTGTTTGGATATTGGTTGTTGACTTGTTTTCATGCAGGGTCCCATTACTTGAAGTTAGATGATGGCAGGAGGCCATGTCTAACTCAGTAACGGTTTGCTTAGCCTTAGTTTAGATTCTTGCTAGGGCTAAATTGATTGTTATTTTGGGTTGTCTGGGTTAGTTCTAGGTTGGGGTAGAGGTAGCCAGCTCACTGAGTAACATTAGGTAACTCATCCAACTCCGTTGTCCTTTTTGCAGGTTTCTTTAGTATGACGATCGGATAGCTTGGTGCTGGACGTTAGAACCGCCGGTGTAGATTTTCATGCCTTTTGTATACGGTATTTTTGAGATTGTGTTTAGTTGACTCGATTTGGTATTAGGCCGGGCCCAGTCTTGAATAATTCAATGTATGAATATTTTTTGAGTTAATAAAGTAATTGTTTTATATACGCTTCATGAGTACTCTGATATTTGACTAGTCCGGTCTAACACAACGTTAGGTCTTGGTACGGGTTGAAAAGTCTTAGGCCTCGATCTAACGGAAACCGTTAACTCTAGATACGGGTTGCAAAGCCTTATTCCTTGAGTTAGAGGGACGAGTTAGTGGATGAACTGGTATAAGTCGTGGAGGAAAGTTTATGACTCTAACCGGATCGTCCCTAGCCCGTCACGTAGCGCTTTCGGACCATGGTGTTGGGTTGGACGGTCAGTCATGTTCTTGTTTGATTGTTGGCTGGCCGGTTGACCTTTCATCTCCAACCCTTGGCGTTGGTCGCTCCATCGGTCATGTTCTTGTTTGATTGTTGGCCGGTGGTTCGACCTATGTCTAGGACGGTTCAGGGGTGTTACAGAGGTGGTATCAGAGCCAGGTTACGTCCATGCTTCCGGAACTCATGATTTAATCAGTTTTCAAATTTCTATCGAGTCAAATGAGTCACAAAAGTCATTAGGGAAACCGGTCACGTCCAGCGATAGGATTTATTGTTTTAGGAACTAGGATTAGGTAGTGGAGTCTAGAATTGTTAGGTTGCTGGTTAGCATTGCTAGGTTGTTGGTTAGCTTTGCGGTTAGGTTGCTTTGTTAGTTTCGGGTTAGTTGTTAACTAACTTGCGTGTGAGTGTTTTATTGAGTTGCAGCTAGTTAGTGTGTTCGTTGATCGGCACTTTAATGGTGGAAACCTTAAAGTGAAAGGAGTTCAAGGCCAAAAACCCAAGCCAAAGAGAAAGAGTGGAGATGGTTCAGAGGACTGGACAGATGGAAAGAAGCGAGACTTCGTTGCAAAAAGACTTCAGCAGTATCTGGGTATCAGGAGCAAGAATGATCTATCTGAAGGAAAAGATAGTATCATGGGAAATCAGTGCTATGGCAGAGGCAAAGCAAGATGACGCAGTGATCATTCCATTGAAGAGAGACATAGACGAGTATTGAGACCTTGAGGAGGAAACTCAAAGAACATTGATGGACAAGGTAAACCGATATGAAGCCAAGCTGAGCATGAGTGAAGCATGGGAAATCATGAAGTGAAGAAAAGAAAGGATTCAAGGTCGAGGGCAATGTTTGGAAAGGCATCCAGATGAAGCGATTTCAGAATCAAAATTCAGAATGGAGACCAAAGAAACCGAAAGAGAGATTCCAAGGGCGAATCAACAAAGAAGTACATCAAGTGATCAAGACCGCGAGATGAAGTAATCCAAGGAGATATTGTCATTCAGAGAGAACATGTCGTGAAGCTGAGCAGTTGCACACATAAGAATTCGAGGACGAACTCTATTAAGGGGGGGGGGAGAATGTGATAACCTGTCATTCGGGGTAAAATGGTCTAGGTCGACAAACTCGGAATTTGGAGCCAAGCTTTTGGGAATCAAAGGATGAGGAGGAATGTTGAGTTTTTATCATTTCAAACTTAACATGGTTCAGAGAAAATAGAAGATTGGTCGAGCATCTACTTGGAGATCGAATCAAGAGCGACAAGGATGGATCGAGAAATTTTGAAATACGGCGTGGTCGAAGAATTGATTGTGAGTGAACCAGGAGTCAGATAAGCTGCTCTACCATTGTTAGAAGTGTTTTGGATTGATCAGACGAACGTTTTGGAAGCATCACATTTTTGGAAGCACGACGGTTTTGATGCTCGACGTTTTTGAAGCAGACGTTACTTAACCACTAAGTTTTCCCGAAACTTCGTATGAGCGGAATATTATTTCAGAGATATTATAAGTCGGAAGCAGGACGGGAATTAAGCATGACGGGAAGCAAGCATGACGGGAAGCAAGAACCACGGGAAAACCCGAAGTTGGGCGAAAACCTAATTTCGGTACTGCGGAATTTCTCGGGGAAGCCGGAGGCTCGGGAAATATTTTTACTCAAGACAAGAATTCATCAGGATTTTATTACAAGTATTCAGAACATCAGAACGAGAGCCAAAAAAATCAGAATTGATCGCGGGTCGAAAATTCGCCAGAAGAGCCGAAACCGCACAAATCTACTGAGAAGCTCGAGGTGGCTTGATCTAAGTGATCAGGACGTAATGTTGATAGTGCTCAAATTACCCAGTAGAGCTTACTCTCTCAAATAAGAGGTACATCTGTAGTACTTAGGGATCGAATTACGAGGAGATAGAGAACAAATTAAATCAAATCAATTAATCAATCCTAGGTGAAGTTGGTTTTAATGATGAAAATGTAAATAGCAATTCCTAAAATGAGCAAGATAGTTGCTCTAACTAATAATAAGATGGGTGTTTCAATGAAATGAAGAGTGCTAGACTTAGGGCTTTTATTCAGGAATGGAGATTATAATGTCTATAAATGCCTAACAAGTTGTTTGCATGATACTATAGAACTCAGTCGCTTAACTCTCAGTGATGTCTCACTGGTTAAATAATCTAGATCTCTGGCCTAAACTGTCGTATGTTGACACAGAAAAAGAGTCGATCGATATCCTTTAGAGATATCGATCGGTACACTTTTTGCTCGGCGATCGATTCACCTGTCGGGATATCAATCGACGGCTTCTAGATATGCCTAGGCACGAGCCGATAATGAACACTAGATCTCAACGAGGGCGGTTAGCTCTTCTCCAAGGAGATACCAGTTCAAATAGATAATTCAAGATATCAAAGATCCTAGTGATCTATATTCTAGTTAGCTACTCTGAAACAAGCTTAGAGTGCAATCTATTTGATGAATATCAAAACTTAGCAATTATAGTTTGGGGCTAATCCCACAAACCTATTTAAACCCTAGATCTAACAAGTAGACTACTCAGACATAGCTAAGAAATTCATAACAATAGATAGATGAAAGAATTGCATAGATAGATAAAAGTAGAATAACAAATGGAGTTCACAAATCTCTCCAATCTCTCAAAACATGTAAACTCTAGTCTCTCTCTCACACTCTCTGCTTTGCCTCTAAAGACTTGTGTTTCTTAGACTCTTCAAAGCTTGCCGTCAAAAACACTTAGCAGGAATATTTAAGCATTTCCATTAGGTCAAAAACTCGTCAGGGGCAATCTCGTAATTTGGTGAAGTCTTGGTGAAGTATTCGGCTAAACCATTTCGTCCTCGATATCGATCGACAACACTAGATGTGTATCGATCGATTATAATCATCTAGTATGCGGATCTTCTCAGCTACATCGATCGACAACTCTGGATGAGTATCGATCGATTCTTATCACAATGTTGACTTACGACTTGGTCTTGAATGGTCAACTCGGGTGTATTATCTCTTGTACTCCAAAATGCTCCAAAACATCACTTTACTAGTATACCATGGTAGAAAACGGGTGAAATTCATGGTATATCAACTCCTCCAGATTTACTCTTTTGCTTGTCCTCAAGCAAAAACAGATTAGATATATAACAAGCTAGAAAACAGATTAGATATATAATAAAATACTAGTATACCATGGTAGAAAACGGGTGAAATTCATGGTATATCAACTCCTCCAGATTTACTCTTTTGCTTGTCCTCAAGCAAAAACAGTAGTCTTTGGAAAATGTTTGAAAACAATAGGACTCAAAGATTAAAAATATTGAAGTCATCACTCTATAGGTTTGCAATTCATATCTAAAAATCCTAATCACAGAAGTTCATTATGCCTCATCCTAGCTTAGCAACCAAATTCATCTAGTCTACAACTTAGCAAATCTCATCTGACATTCCCCTCTACCAACCTCATTTCTTAACATAAAATAAAAGTGCAGGCTTTATCGTGGGAGTATCGATCAAAAGACACATGGATTCAACTCAAACAAGTATCTGAACACACAGGTAGTCTTCTCTGATTCGTTTCTCCCCTCATCTCTCTTCTCTGAATCTCTTATTAGTTTCAATTTCAACAGGTTTCTATGCCACAAAGGTCATATAGTCTATCTCATTGACATTTGCATTTGTAACTCATACATTTTTGACAAAGTGTGGCGAATACTAGGGTCTCTGGTAACTTACTTATCCCTCGTTTCCACAATGTGTGATCAATCCTGAGATTTAGAATACTGGGGTAGCAGGAGACACTTCTACCCCTCTGCCTCTCAAGAAATCATTTCAATCTTTTATAACATAAACTTAGATCTTTGAGATGCCGAAGAGAGAGAAGGAAGGGAACCAGAAACACACAGACTTTTTACCTTCCAGACTTGTAAGAGGATTCTGATCCAGTGATTTCCAAGCCCCAAGACAAGCAAATAAAGTCAGTATTAGTGTTGGAGGTCAGCTTTGGTTCCTTCAAACAATCTCAGCTAGTGTATATAGGTGACAGGTTGATCCATTTTAGCATCTTTAGTACTATCTGCAATCAGTAAATCTAGAATGGTGCTAAAGAGTGGTTAAACAATCAAATATAAATCTATATCAATGTCCCTATTTAATACTTATGTGAAAAATAATTTTGAAAAATCTTTTAAATAAAAACCAAAATAAAAAACATATATTAGTAAACTCCCCCAGACTTAAATTATACTGTCCCATTGTAACACAGCCGGAGTGATGTAAATAAATAAATCATAATAAATAATAAATATAACAAGATAGAACGACTAAATCTGACTGACATGGTGTCGATCGATTCGTAGGGATGTACGTCGATCGTTGGTGATGGACGTGTGGTGTCGATCGATGTGAATGGTACGTGTCGGTCGACGGAATCATCATTCTACTTGGATCTTGTAAAACTGCAAAAATAAATCCGAAAAATAAAAGTAAAAAAAAAAAAAAATAACTTCAAAAGAAAATAAAAGAAAACCTAATAGTGGGTTGCCTCCCACTCAGCGCTTTGTTATAGTCATTTAGCTTGACTTTGGTAGGTGTGTGACTTATGGTGTGCAGTTGTTTGCTGGTGGGCAAACGTTTCACTCATCTTTGGACTCAGTAGCAGTGAAGCTTCTTGTGGCATCATCTGATCTTGTCCATCTAGGATGTATCTTTGCTAAATCTGCTTTGATGACTTGCAACCTTCTGTCTAAATCTTCCATGTCAAACTGATGTTGATAGAAATCAAATGTTGAATGCTCGGACAGGTTTTCATGTTGTGCTGTGTCGTGCTGGTCATGAATCTGCTGATATTGGTTTGCCAAGGACTCAGTGTCGATTGATGCAACTAGACGTGCCTCGGTCGTTTCTCTGGGCGTTCTGTCGGTCGATACAGTGTCAATTGTGTCGATCGATTCTGAGGGTTGTCCTTGGTACTGCAGAGCACGTATATCGCCCTTCATTTGGCGAGTAGTTCTGCATAGTCTGTTCACTCGTTCGTTGATAGTGTCGTCTATGTCATCACAGGTCCAGTTGAGTCTCCTCTCCATAGCGTTCATAGCTTCGTATAGCTAATGTTTTATCTGATCAACTTCTGCTGCTGTGCATGCTCTCTTCGCTGGTGGTGGCTCGAGGTCGATCGATATAGGTCTAGGCCTGTCGATTGATGTCGTGTTTCTGTCACGAAGACCAATATGTTCTTGAACTATGCCAAGGTCTTGTTGCAACTCGTTCAACTGTTGTGACAGTGTATCCAGGTATCGCATGATAGGTGAACTGAAGTGATCGTTCTTTTCCTCGTATGATTTCATCCTATCCTCCAGTGCTGCGAACCTTGTGTCGATCGATGGTGAAGACTGTGTGTCGATCGACGGGAAAGTAGCATTCTGAGCTTGATCTTTCTTGCGAATTGATGCTAACTCTTTCTGTAGAAGATCGATCCTCTTGCTTAACCATTCGACATTGTTGTCGAGAGGGCTATAGACGTCTCCAATCCGTGTGTTGATGTAAGCAATCTCCCATTCATCTTTCTTAGGTGATGAACATTCTGGTCGGTCCTTGGATGTAGTCTTGCCGATGTCGATCGATGGTACATGTACTGTGTCGATTGATACTGGTGGCGTAGCTTCCTTCTCAAGCATGGTTAATATGTTCCCAATCTCCATTATTGTCTCAGCCATGTCACTTTGGAAATCCTTATAGCTGATATCCAAAGGCTGGAAAGTGTCTTCCACCAATGTGCGAAAGTCTGCCTCAAGGTGTGCCTGAGCTCTCCATACATCAGTTACCATATCATCTATTTCCTCTCTACTGTAGGGTACTGGTGGTGGTCTGTATGCATGGTAAGGGCGTGTGTGTTCTGGAAGGCGTAAGCAACCTTTGTGAAAAGAGATGCTCTCTCCAGAATTCTCCTTATGTGCTCCTTGGTAACAGGGATGATTTCACCATCAACTCCTCTAGCATGTCCAAACTCATCTCTGTGGACACCATATTCATCATTTGCTTCCCATTTGAATCTCCTGGATCCATCGGTATTAAAGGCACGTCTTCCAAACTCCAAACGTCTATCGGGCGATCTGACTCTTGCTCTGTCGATCGATCTGGGATACCCGCCGTCGATCGATGGTGATGAAACGATATCGATCGACGGTGAACTCCTAGGTTGACCGAAACTTTGACAAACTGTATCCTCTCTCATGGTGACGTGGTGGTTGTCCTGGTCGTGAGCTAGGATGTCTGGATGGCCACGTTACTGTGTGAACAGGTTTTCTGGTCCATTAGCAACTTGGAGGATGTCTGCTATGTCTTCTCTGCTTATGTGCAGAACTATTCCATCCATTGCTCTTGCAAAGCCATCTGTGTCCCTGAAAATTCCAAATTTATCAGGTGTTAGTGAAACATTCCTGTTATCATGTGGGAACCAAAATTCGCACTGTCGATTTAAGTAAGTAAATCGGAGGAAAGCTAAGTAAACCTAACTTTCCCTGAAGGTCTGGATTCTCTGCGACAACCAACGACAAGTGATCAAATAAATGCGGAAAGGTTTTATTAAGATTTGAGACTGGACCTTAAGGAAGGCTGCCTACGTACCCCTTTCGAGGATCAAGTCGGACGTAGTTCAGTTGGAAGGGTTTGAACAAGAGATTGAACTGCCTGGCGGAGTTCGTATAGTACGAGCGTTAGTCATAGAAACGGGCATGTCGAGAATAATGCCTAGGGTTTCTATGTGCGGAACTCTAAGTAAAAGGATTGTTAGATTCTTCCGAGAGAGACATGAGTCTGCGATTAAGATTTGAGACTGGACCTTAAGGAAGGCTGCCTACGTACCCCTTTCGAGGATCAAGTCGGACGTAGTTCAGTTGGAAAGATTTGAACAAGAGATCGAACTGCCTGCGGAGTTCGTCTAGTACGAGCGTTTGTCATAGAAACGGGCGTGTCGAGAATAACGCCTAGGGTTTCTATGTGCGGAACTCTGAGTAAAAGAATTGTTAGATTCTTCCGAAGGAACAGAAGTCTGCGGACAAGATGAAGGTAGAACGAGATGCGGCCAGACGTCCTAGGTCATGCCTTGCTAGTCTAACCACCTAAGTTCTAAGTTCCCTCAGTCTAAATTCTCGGATCTGCTTTCCCTCTAGGATTTTTGCTCCCTCCTCCTTCTCCCCAAAGCTCCTTTATATACTCCTTCTTATGACGGTCTATTCTCCTTTTGGGCCGCGAAGCGGGCTTTTTCCATTTCGTCGGCCTTCATGTTTATCGGGAAACTTGACATTTATCTTCGGGAAACTTGACATTTATCCTTCCGGAAATTTAGCATTCATCTTGTTACGTAAAGATAAACGTAAATCGTCGTATCTATCTTAGATAATCGTGAACGGACTGTCCGATCGCGTTTGGTCCCTTTCGGGCCGTCTCTAGGACTTCCGTTGTTTTCTACGATTTCTTCGGAAGTTCTTCATTCGTTCGTAGAGTTGAGACGAGTGGTGTCTTAAGATAACCATCGCTGTTTCGTACGAAGAATTTAGGATCTTCCTTCCGTCGATATCTTAAGAGTTTCCGAAGTGTTTCCGACGGTCTTAGATTGGAGTAAGAACCGGAGTTTCGTACGCAGAATCTCAATGATTCGTCCTGCGAGGACTTGGGAAAGACTCGAAGTACAGACTTCTGATGGCCGGGGACTGGACTTGTGTACCAGAGATTGTGTCCGAAGACCCGAGCCAGCACGGGGCTAGCCGCCCGCGACCACGGCCAGCACGGGCGCTAGCCGCCGGCGGCCATGGCCAGCACGGGGCTAGCCGCCCGGCGACCACGGCCAGCACGGGCGCTAGCTGCCGGCGGCCACGGCCAGCACGGGGCTAGCCGCCCGGAGACCACGGCCAGCACGGGCGCTAGCCGCCGGCGACCACGGCCAGCACGGGGCCAGCCGCCTGGCGACCACGGCCAGCACGGGCGCTAGCCGCCGGCGACCACGGCCAGCACGGGGGCTAGCCGCCCGGCGGCCTGGGTCTCGGCGAGGGCTTCAATTTGATATCTTGCTCGTTTTCTGGGTCCTCACGTTTGAGAGAACGGGCTCTTTGAAGTTTCAAGGCGGATTCCTTGTCGTTCGGCCTGTCCAAACTTAGATTACTTCTCGTTTCTTCGGTATACTTTCGTATGGTTCTGTCATATCAGCTACGGACCTAATGTCTCTCGTTCTTCTTGATTGTATCATCGAAGTTTTACGACTAAATCTGAGTTGGTTTTCTCGTAAAGTTTATCGTGTAAAACAAGAACGATCGACTTTAACATATGTTTTTTTAAGCTATACAACTTGTTTTGCTTTCGACGCTTGTTTTATGGAAAGTCTGCGCACGATAAATATGTTTAGCCGTTGATTTCGAGATAACCGTTTTTGACCCCAACAATTAGCCCCCAGCCTGTAAGACGCGGAGACGATCTTGCGGGCGGAAGATTATGAGTTGAAAATTGAAATTTTTGGCTAAGAGTATTTCATTGCGGAAATCCACATCACCTTTGATTGGCGATCTTGAACGTGACGTCGGGAAGACCGTGAGTTCGTTGCTTAATGTGAAGAAAGAGAAGAACATATGTCCTCGAAAGTCCGTCGTCTTCAACAGAAGATTCAGAGTCTCGAGGAGACGGAGACTCGCAACTTCGACTCGATCTCGCTGGTCTGAAATCCGTGTGCACCCTTGTCCTGGATTCGGAGGGTTCGGAGGACCAGGACCAGGCAGTCAAGATCGCGAAGCCGGCGCATATGAGACATGCAGCGGTGGTGCGACCAATGGAGGCGACGGTGAGACCGTTCCTTCTTTGGGTGAGTTTGAGGATGAAGGTGATGCTCCGGGGAGCGTCTAGGTTTATCAATCCCTTTAGAGATTTTTATTTTGATTGTGTTTCGGCCGTTTAAGAGGCGATGATGTGTATTTGCGGGACTGCTGTTGGTGGCTTCGAATCCCGGCCTTTTTCAGGGCATCTGTTGAACTCTGCGGCTCAATCTTTATAAAATATTAATGTTGCGTTTTCAGAACTTCTGTCTATCGAAGTTAGAGGGACAGGGTGTGAGTTGTCGTCTCATTCCTGCTTCCCTAATGATCACCGTATCCGTCGTTTGTACAAAGCGAGATTTTCCTGCGGTTTACGATTTACGCGAAAATTCGTGAAAACGTACAGACTTGAGTGAAGAGACAAGTTTTGGGATCTCGCGTCGTTGACGCTTTGCCTATGAGATGTTAAGATACCAGCAAGGCTGGGTTTAGGGCAAGACCTAGGTTTACTCTCAGACTGAGGCTGTGCGATGACAAATCGGCTTTCCTTTGCTGTTTGTGATTTTAACCTGATTCGTACCGTTTTAAAATCCGCGAAGTGGTATCGGCTATATGATTTGTCTGGGCACGATCGAGCTACTTCCTTTACGAAGTGCTGAACCAAATTTGGATTTTTTGTATAGCGCGCTATGGGATCCTTGTCGGATGTAAAAGAGCCTACCCTTAGGTGGCTTGTCTGTTTAGGACGTTAGAGTTCGTTGTTGTGATCAGCAACAACGATATGATGCCGTTTAGAAGGCGTATGAAGGTTTTAATCGAAAAACGAATGTTCAGGCACGAAGCGACGTCTCGCAGTGCTTTGAAGTTTGTTTTTCTTATGCCATAAAGGACTATGGGCTTTTAGAAATCGCGGAATGTTTCCGGTCGATAGTTTATGATTTATTTGGTGGATACTGGATCCATTGTTGAGGCCGTTTAGCGATTGGCGAGTTTGTTTGCGAAGAGTTTCGAAAATTCGGTTTTCTGTGTTTGTAAAGAGTTTCGAAAATCCGGTTTCTTCAAAAAAAGTGGGATTATACAAGCATACACATTTCAAATGTGTACGAGTTAATTTTCCCTTGTGCCGCATTTCAAATGTTCGCGGGCTTGGAGATGTTTTGCGAATGTCCGTAGTCAGAAACTGTTGTTCAGTTTGGACGTGCAAGTTATAAAATTTTGATCGAGGAATTAGGACCAGGGGTCGCGTATATTTGACCCAGGGAGAAGTGTCTACCTTCGCTTTGCTTCGCGAAGTGTTGGCCTTCCGGGATTTTAAGGACGACTCGTATAACTCTTGGAGCTTTGTCACGAGTGTTTCTTTTCATGCTTTGTTTACGGGGCGTATAGAACTTAATCAGTCGATCTTTATCGCATGATTTCCGCTTTTGGGCTAGAGTTGCTCGCGTAATGGTCACTTGGCGTTTTTATGACAAATCGTGGATTATCGTTTGGCCTTAAGTGATTGGAGCGGCGATCGTTCAGCTGTTTTGTCTTGGTGTGAAGGCTGTGTTCAGCCGTTTAACCAAGGAGTTGGTAAACGATCAGACCACGACCTTTTCGCATTAAGGTCATATTGGTTCACGATTGTCCTTAATGGCGATGCCGAATTCAGGTCCGGGCTTTATGGAAAGACGTAGTTGGCCGAGGGCCGAATAGAGTTCGTCGAGATAGACATGCCAATCATAGCGGAGTTTTCCGAGTTATGGGTGATGGCTTTTTGAAACGATTTCCACTTTAGGTTTCAGTTATACGATAGATGCTTCGTATAAAGTTTCTTTGGTCGCATGAAAATTGTTTCATTTTATCCGAGGAAATAAAGTTTAAGGAACCGACGAAGAACATGTTCGGATTCAGTTTTGGGTTATTTCCCGCTTGGACGTAATTTTCCGTATTGCGATGTCGTTTTGCATGAGACCGATCTTGGTTTTCCCTATGCTGTTTTGTGTAACATGTTCTTGTTATACGAAAGTAATGGATGACCGGTTTCATGGAGATAGAAAATCGCAGATAGTCAAAGTAGCCTTGTTTCCGTGGTTTACATGGGAAATGTTTCCGCTTTGACTTCGTTTTTTTTTTTGGCGAAAGTTGCTTCGGGTTACTCATGAAGTTTTACCGAAGGTTATTTCGTTAATTTTGTGGCTCACCGTCGTGCCATTAGTCTCACGGAAGCGGAATGAGTATGCCAAGGATGCGCGGCGATCGTTTCTCGGATTTTCGAGAGATTAGATTGGTTTGCGTGTTCTGCCTAGGCAGTCAAGAAACAATAGAACAAAACTGGAAGAAAATGCCTAAGACTTAGCTTGCTAGACTATCCACCTAGGTTCTAAGTTTCCTAAATTTTACGGCAGTTTACAAGACGTTCACATTCCTTTCCTATGAAAAAATTAAAACCTTGATAAAATTTTCTAAGTCGGACGTACCTTAGTCTCATTGATTACTCGAGATTGCCTCATGTCCGTTCCTCTTTGTCTTCTAACGTTTCATTGTCAAAGGTCTTCCCCTAAGTTCATATCCTCGTTTCTTCGTACTGCTGGTTAAATCGACCATGTACCCGAAGGAATAGTGCAGAATCGTTGAAGCAAATGGAGGAGAAGTAGGCGAAACTCGAAGAGGCTAAGGTGGGCGGACAAGTGAAAACGATTGGCAAGACGTCACTTGAGTGAGGCTTGATATTTCGTCAAGCTATGAGTGAACTGGTCAGGTCAAGAAGCTTATGATATTGTTTTTCTTTACGAATGATATTTCGTAAACTATTGCCGAGCTTTTACTTTACGAGAGTTTTTCAACAAAATGTTGTCGAGTTAATTTTACGGAAACTGTTTCGTAAAATGTTGTCGAGTTTAATCGTGCAGAAGCTGTCTCGTGAAGTATTGTCTAGGATTATTTTACGAAAGGTGCAAAGTATTGGATTGGACTATCGTTGGAATAGTTTTGCGAGAATTTGCCGCGTTCGCCGAACAGTTTCCGGGGGCGCCTAGAGCAGGACTCTGCGTCTAGCCGCCCGGGGCGCCTAGAGCGGGACGCTGTGTCTAGCCGCCCGGGACTGTGCTCCTCGTGTCACTTGTGCGTTTTCTCGGTTTTTTAGGTTTCTCGATCAACACTCGGTCTCTCAAGGTTTCTTGATTAACACTTGGTTTTTCCGAGGACTTTCAGGTATCGATTTCATCTTGATCGATCTTGACCTCCAGCAAGAAGTCGTTTCCTAGAACGTTGTTGACCTTTTATTTTACGAGAGTTATTTTGCAAAATGTTGTCGAGTTAATTTTACGGAAACTGTTTTGTAAAATGTTGTCGAGTTTAATCATGCAAAAGGTGTCTCGTGAAATATTTTCGAGGATTTATTTTACGAAAGGTGTCCCGTAAAACGTTATCGAATTTTAACATTAGAAACGCCGATTGGTAACCCGATCAGTCGTGCTTTCTGTTTCATGAGTAATCTGGGGTTTCTCCGCGATTTCCGGGAGAACAAGTCTTTATTTTTCCGGGAAATTCTAAAAAACATTTTCAGTCGAAACTCTACTCGGTAATCAGACCGTCATATCAGCCTTGGGATCGATCCTACCTAAAATCGTATGTGGGTCGTTTAGCCTTGATTCGGGCCCTTTGGGCTGTCTTGGGACTTAGACGTTTTTACGATTTTTCTTTAGAAAAAGCCGTTGATGTGACGCTGGTTTTTCCGAAAGGATTTCAATTCCCCGTATAGTTAAGGCAACTGGTGTTCAAGCTAACCATAGCCGTTTTATACGGTAGGCAGGAATCCGTCTCCACTACCAAGTCTTTTTATGAATTTTCCCGAAGTCTTTCTTCGATAATCCCAAACGAGGGGGTTGTGTCCATGGACGATAGGAGTTTGTTTCCTGCGGTTGCCTCGACCAGACGGTCGATGTGCGGAAGCGGAAAACAATCCTTCGGGCATGCTTTGTTGAGATCAGTAAAGTCGACGCACACTCGCCATTTCCCGTCTTCTTCTTGACGACGACGGGATTGGCGAGCCAGTCGGGATATCTTACTTCTTATTGATCCAACTTTGAGGAGTCTTTCGACTTCCTCATTAACCGCAGTTGCCCGTTCGGGGCCTAGCTTTCGCCTCTTATGTTTTACGGGTTTATGAGTTGGATCGATGTTGAGTTCGTGACATGTTACGTTGATGTCGATTCCCGGCATATCTTCCGCAGCCCAAGCGAACGTGTTAAGGTTCTTCTTGAGACATGCGATGAGTTCTGCTTTCAACGGATCGCGGAGATTGGCTCCAATCTCCACGCACCGCTCTGGGTTAGTTTCGTCGAGGCAGACCGAAATTACTGGTTCGCAAGTGGGCTCACGTTTCCCTTCTAGGGCTTCAGCTCTTTGCGATTGCCAGAAGATTTCTGGAGGGTCCTGCGATGCTGGTTCGTGGGTTGCTTGCTTTTTTGGGTTAGTTTCGGGCTCAGAGTTTTTTCGTTTTAACCCAGCGGCCAAGCAGACTTGCGGCGCTTTACGATCTCCTTGTATTGTTTCAACTCCGAGGAGGGTCGGAAATTTGAGGCACATATGGAAAGTCGAGGGGATTGCTCGCATGGAGTTTAACCACGGAGTCCCGACGATCGCGTTATATGCTGCTGGACCGTCGACTACCAAAAATTCCACCATCTTCGTGACGCTCCCGGCTCTGACCGAGAGATCGACTGAGCCGAGGGTCATTGTGATGTTTCCTGAGAGTCCGATTATCGGATTGGGATCGTCCGTGATAGCGCTTAGGTCGATTCCCATCCTCTCGAGAGTGTTTTTATATATAATATTGTCGACCATCCGGTGTCGACCAATATTCTTGCTACGTCGATGTCCTGGATCGTTAGTCTGATAACGAGGAGTTCGTCGTGAGGTTTGGCTTGACCAGCCATTGCTCTGTCCCCGAATGACACGATGTTGCGGACAGGTGATGTGGCCATGCTGTTGTTACCAATCGTAGGTTTTTGAGTAAGAGAATCCGACCTCCCCTCCTTCTAGCGCCAAACTGTGGGAACCGAAATTCGCACTGTCGATTTTAAGTAAGTAAATCGGAGGAAAGCTAAGTAAACCTAACTTTCCCTGAAGGTCCGGATTCTCTGCGACAACCAACGACAAGTGATCAAATAAATGCGGAAAGGTTTTATTAAGATTTGAGACTGGACCTTAAGGAAGGCTGCCTACGTACCCCTTTCGAGGATCAAGTCGGACGTAGTTTCAGTTGGAAGGGTTTGAACAAGAGATCGAACTGCCTGGCGGAGTTCATCTAGTACGAGTGTTAGTCATAGAAACGGGCATGTCGAGAATAATGCCTAGGGTTTCTATGTGCGGAACTCTAAGTAAAAGGATTGTTAGATCCTTCCGAGAGAGACATGAGTCTGCGATTAAGATTTGAGACTGGACCTTAAGGAAGGCTGCCTACGTACCCCTTTCGAGGATCAAGTCGGACGTAGTTCAGTTGGAAAGATTTGAACAAGAGATCGAACTGCCTGCGGAGTTTCGTCTAGTACGAGCGTTTGTCATAGAAACGGGCGTGTCGAGAATAACGCCTAGGTTTCTATGTGCGGAACTCTGAGTAAAAGAATTGTTAGATTCTTCTGAAGGAACAGAAGTCTGCGGACAAGATGAAGGTAGAACGAGAGGCGGCCAGACGTCCTAGGTCATGCCTTGCTAGTCTAACCACCTAA
The DNA here is from genome assembly GCF_000801105.2 of Raphanus sativus. Taxonomy (NCBI): domain Eukaryota; kingdom Viridiplantae; phylum Streptophyta; class Magnoliopsida; order Brassicales; family Brassicaceae; genus Raphanus; species Raphanus sativus. Next base: position 30,791,722 of record NC_079516.1, read on the forward strand.
GTTCTAAGTTCCCTCAGTCTAAAATCTCGGATCTGCTTTCCCTCTAGGACTTTTGCTCCTCCTCCTTCTCTCCCAAAGCTCCTTTATATACTCCTTCTTATGACGGTCTATTCTCCTTTTGGGCCGCGAAGCGGGCTTTTCCATTTTCGTCGGTCTTCATGTTTATCGGGAAACTTGACATTTATCTTCGGGAAACTTGACATTTATCCTTCCGGAAATTTAGCAATTCATCTTGTTACGTAAAGATAAACGTAAATCGTCGTATCTATCTTAGATAATCGTAAACGGACTGTCCGATCGCGTTTGGTCCCTTTCGGGCTGTCTCTAGGACTTCCGTTGTTTTCTACGATTTCTTCGGAAGTTCTTCATTCGTTCGTAGAGTTGAGACGAGTGGTGTCTTAAGATAACCATCGCTGTTTCGTACGAAGAATTTAGGATCTTCCTTCCCGTCGATATCTTACGAGTTTCCGAAGGTTTCCGACGGTCTTAGATTGGAGTAAGAACCGGAGTTTCGTACGCGGAATCTCAATGATTCGTCCTGCGAGGACTTGGGAAAGACTCGAAGTACAGACTTCTGATGGCCGGGGACTGGGACTTGTGTACCGGAGATTGTTGTCCAAAGACCCGAGCCAGCACGGGGCTAGCCGCCCGGCGACCACGGCCAGCACGGGCGCTAGCCGCCGACGGCCACGGCCAGCACGGGGCTAGCCACCCGGCGACCACGGCCAGCACGGGCGCTAGCCGCCGGCGGCCACGGCCAGCACGGGGCTAGCCGCCCGGCGACCACGGCCAGCACGGACGCTAGCCGCCGGCGACCACGGCCAGCACGGGGCTAGCCGCCCGGCGACCACGGCCAGCACGGGCTAGCCGCCGGCGACCACGGCCAGCACAGGGACTAGCCGCCCGGCGGCCTGGTCTCGGCGAGGGCTTCGATTTGATATCTTGCTCGTTTTCTGGGTCCTCACGGTTTGAGAGAACGGGCTCTTTGAAGTTTCAAGGCGGATTCCTTGTCGTTCGGCCTGTCCAAACTTAGATTACTTCTCGTTTCTTCCGTATACTTTCGTATGGTCGTGTCATATCAGCTACGGACCTAATGTCTCTCGGTTCTTCTTGATTGTATCATCGAAGTTTTACGACTAAATCTGAGTTGGTTTTCTCGTAAAGGTTTATCGTGTAAAAGACAAGAACGATCGACTTTAACATAGGTTTTTTAAGCTATACAACTTGTTTTGCTTTCGACGCTTGTTTTATGGAAAGTCTGCGCACGATAAATATTTTAGCCGTTGATTTCGAGATAACCGTTTTTGACCCCAACATATCATATGGATCATGAAATCGAGATTGAGCTCTGGTAAAGGCGTCGATCGATGGTGTTAGTGGTGGTGGCGATCGACGGTGAATCGTCTAGCTGCCGGGTTGGATCGATTGTTCTTTGGTGTTGCAGTCCTCCATTGTTAAGTTGCTAATTGGTGGAGCTGCTGGGTAAAAGGTGTTGAGGTTTGAATATTCGTGGCTGGTGTTGTCAATCTTATATACCCATGTGTTGCCCCTAATCGGTGAAATTCTGATTTTGTCCTTTAAGTCGTCTGGGTCAATATCGATCGATGTGATGCTGGCGATGTCGATCGATGGACGATGTCGTTTTGCTGGATGAAGTAGATAATCGATCGATGGTGGACGATGGATATCGATCAATTTTGGAATCGATTTGCAAATCTATCATTCTCCAAGTAGTTTTCCCAAAGCTCTCTCTTCCTAATAATCTTTATCATATTCTTCAATGTGGTCTCCACTGTGGGAAGATCTGGCTATATCTACTGCAAAACTCTCATGAAATCCGCTATCTGCCCAACTCTTTACTGAGTAATCATCTTCTTTTCTGTTGGGTGTGATGGCGAAATTTGGGTAGCAATGATCTGGTAAGATCGAGTTCATCATTTGGTGGGTCTCTGTCGATTGATAATCCATGTTTGGTGTCGATCTCTTCTGACTTGCTGGTGTCGATCGATGATGTTGAGGTGCTGTCGATCGATCCCGAGTACTCTGTCTCATACTCGACTTCACAATGACAAACTGCAATGATACCAAGATCATCTTCTTTTACCACGGTTTTGGCTGGTGGTTTGCCAAGGTTGACAGGGTCATAGTGGATGTCTGGATCTATCATAGTCAAGCACATCATGTTGGTGTTCATGTCACATATAGCTCCTATTGTAGCCATAAATGCTCTTCCAAGTAAGAGGGAAGAGTTCCAATTTAGCTTGATGTCGAGGACATGAAAATCCACAGGGACAATAGCATTACCAATCTGAACTTCCAGGTCTCTGATCAAGCCTCTAGAGTTTTTCTGAGTGTAATCCACAAATGTAAAGATCTCTGGTGAAGGCTCTACTTGCAGACCCAGGTGGTCTGCCATGACTTTGGTAAGATGCTGACTGATGAAACCAATGTCACATAGTGCATGAGGAAATTCAATCCTTGTACCACGCAGGGTATTGCAAACTTCCCAGGATCACTCTTCTTCTTCAATGTAATCCTTTTCCTCATATCTTCTCTGACATTGTCAAACCTTCTTCTAATGTCATTTTTCAGTCTCCCTTGTTTCTCTGAAGAACACTCCACAATCTACTTGTGAAGTAACCTCCTCAAAGAGCTTCTCTAGTGGGATTCTGATAACTCTTTTACCAGTAGTGTCTGCAGGGTTAGCTTTGTGGTTTTGGTGTGGGTCTGGAGTGCATTGATTCGGTTTGCTGTCAATCGATGGTAATTGCACTCTGTATGTGAGAGGTGCGTGTCGATCGATAGGTGGATAAAAGTGTCGATCGATACGTTTCTCATCTTTATGTCGATCGATGAGTGGCTCATCTCGTCGGGTCGATATCTTCGTAGGTGGGTGGGTGGGATGAGGATGCGAAGCCGTGAATTCAGCATGTGTCAAGATCCTTACCGCGTTGCAATCTGCAGTCGT
>NC_079516.1:30794789-30817289 GCF_000801105.2 Raphanus sativus
CCTCTGAGGTTCCGATGACGGAAGCTGATCCTCAAATGGCGAGGGATCCCTCAGAACTTGAGCCTCCGAGGAGCAAGAGGTCCCGGACAGAACAAGTTGATAGACCCTCGAGGTCTTCCTCCTCCTCTTCTAGAGGGGGAACCGTTGGCTGGAACTTTGCTCATTCGAAGTCTGGGTCAGTCTTAGATGACTCATGGGGTTTGGCTACGTTAATGAGGCATATGAAGAGAACCGGATGTGCTCTTCCCTCGATCGCCAACCTCTCCAACAAAGAGGAGTACGTTGACATTGCCCATCACATGGGTCAGGTATGAATTTTATTTCATCCTTTTAGCTTAGTTCTTTTTGGATGATGTTCACTAAATCATTGTTTTTGTAGCTGGCTGGGGCTATTAACAGGGCTCAAGTCAAGTTCGAAGACGCTGTGCACAATGCCCCCAGTGCTGAGGAATTAGCTCAAGTCACTGATCTAGTCAAGGCTACCAAGGCTGAGCTCAATCAGACTCGGGCTCTGATCTCGGAACTCCAAGCTGAGGTTAAGAGACTTGGCTCCAAATGTGATGCTCAGCAAGGGACGATCAAGAGCCAGTTGATTGACCTCCAGGTGAAGAATAGGAAGATTGGGGATTAGATGCTGCTCGGAAGATAGCCGAGTACCAAGTCAAAGAGCTGATTGCTTCATCCTAGAGCAGCCAGAAGAACAAAGAAGCCGAGGTCAGGCTAGCCGTCCGGAGAGGAAAGAGGGAGGTAGCTGATGCTTACAACAAAGTTCTGGTTGCTGTCAAGGAGAAGTTCTCCAAGAAGAAGGATGAAGTCGATCTCCTGGTTCATGCTCAAGAGATTCAAGCCAACACTGAGCTCCTGAAAGACATGCTGGATGGCGAGATTAAGAGTGCTGAAGACGAGTATGCTCGCTTGGTGGCTATGATGCCAGAGGCTGTTGCGGCGTACGAGAAGGCTCAGGTCTCGGACTTCTCGATCAGCAAGCTTCCTCTTCCTCAACTCTCTGAGAGCTCAGGTACTTTTGAGGTTAATATGTTTAATCCGGCGTTTTCCGGAGAATATGGTTCTAACTTGGGTTCTGATCTAGTCCCAGTCGAAGCGGCACCGGAAGGTGTTGACCAGGAAGCTGGAGTGGAGGTCCTTGCCAAGGAAGGTGATCCTATCGAGGAGGATAAAGATGCTGAAGTTGGTCATGGAACCGAGGATGTTTAAGAGCTGACGCTCTTTATGTTTTAAGACTTTCGCCCAGAGGGCTTTTATTTCTTTTATTTCTAAGACTTATAGCCTGAGGAGGCTTTTAAACCTTTGTTTGCGTTAAGGTCTTTTTGAACCTTTGTTGGCCTGAGGAGGCCTTTAAACATTTTATCTATCAAAACTTGGTTTTCAGTTTCGTTTCAAGTCTTTTGATTCGACTTAGTCATTTTTTTATGAACTCAAATTTGGTTAAGAGTTTTGTGCTTCGGTTACTAATTAAGAGGTTTAGTGAATCCTTCGAATTAGATCTCTGATTTCATGATAAGTCTCGGAGACTTGGATCGTCTTTAATTCCTTAAGAGGAATTCTTGGAATATCGAAATTAGCTCAAGGTTTTTAGGAACCTGAGCTCGGTTTGGGCTCTCTTTTGAGATTGGTTCATGGGAACCTTCATTCGTTTGTGGGATTTTAGGACCCTTTGAAATTTGCTTAGGATTTTAAGACCTTTCGAAATTTGATAAGGGTTTTAAGACCTTTGTATTTTGTTGAGGATTTCGAGATTCTAGGTTTAGGTCCGAGGTGACCTGACCTTGTTCGAAGGATTTTAAGACCTTGATGGTTTCTAAGGATTTTAAGACCTTAGGTTGAGGTCAATGGAGACCTGACTTTGTTTGAAGGATTTTAAGACCTTGGGAGTTTCTAAGGATTTTAAGACCTTAGTAGTTTCTAAGGATTTTAAGACCTTAGGTTTAGGCTTATCAAGCTTGACTTCGTTTGAAGGATTTTAAGACCTTAGGTTCAGGTTCATGGGGACCTGAGCTGATCTGGAGGGTTTTAGGACACTAGGTCCGTGTTTGTTGGGACCTGTGTTGTTAAAGAATTGAGATATCGAGGATAATTGCTTTATTGATAATTGGATACATGGTATCATAATAATCATACAATTGCTGTATTATAATGATCATACACTTGCTGCTTGAGTTATGTGATTTTAATCGGACATATGCCCCCTTTGGTTGTGGTGAACAAAGTGTTGAAATGAGGTTGGGGCTGCACTCATGACGGAGTTGCCTACGTACCCAGTCAAATGATCAAGCCTAACGTAGTTCAGGAATTTTAGGTACCTAATGATAGTATCTCTTAAGATTTGTGGCGTTCCACGATCTGATTTCAGGTATCCCGGTTCGCACCTTTTGGAGCTTGTAAACGGCAGGTCGTACCACATGGATGATCCGATAGGGACCTTCCGAGTTGGTTCCTAACTTTCCAGCATCTGGTTCCTTGGCTACTTCGAAAACTTTCCTAAGTACTAGGTCACCTACAGCGAACTGTCGGGGCCTGACTTTGGAATTGTATTGTCGTGCCATTGCTTGCTGATAGTTTTGAATGCGAATCAGGGCTCGTTCCCGTCTTTCCTCGATTAGATCGAGGCTGTCCGTTAGGAGCTGATCATTAGCTGCGGGTCGGATGTACAGAGTTCCCGGCGGAGGCTACCAGCAATGGTTTCAGCTGGGACAACAGCTTCCATCCCGTAGGCTAAGGAGAAAGGGGTTTCTTCTGTAGCCTTTCGTGGGGTGGTTCGACATGCCCAAAGTACTTCAGGTAACTTTTCTGACCAGAGTTCCTTCTGGTTCCGAGGCGTTTCTTGAGGTTTGCTAATACTGATTTATTAGCAGCCTCCGCCTGGCCGTTTCCTTGAGGTCGTCGAGGTGTTGAGAAGGTCAGGCGAATATTCAATTGTCGCAAAATATTTGAAGTCATGGGATATGAACTGTCCTCCATTGTCGGTTACGATTTCATATGGGACGCCGTGTCTACACACGATTTCTTTCACACGAATCGTTCGACCTCGACTCTGGTTACCTGTTGGAAAGCTTCAACCTCTATCCATTTCGTGAAGTAGTCTGTTAGGACTAAGAGGAAGCGTAGCTTCTTCTTTCCACTTCCTGACGCTACTAGTGGTCCTACGATGTTCATGGACCACCTCATAAATGGGTAAGGGGCGGATATGTTGGATAGCTTCTCCGCAGGTTGGTGTATAATTGGTGCATGCCTCTGGCACTTGTCGCATGAAGAGGAGTAGACCTCACAGTCTGCAATAATGGTAGGCCAGAAATAGCCCTGTCTTTGATTCTGATGGCTAGAGCTCTTCCTCCAGAGTGGTTCCCGCAGGAGCCGTCATGCATTTCCTTCATGAGTCATAGCAACGAGGCCATGGACACATTTTAGGTAAGGTCCGGAAACGCTTCGTTTGTGGAGGACAGACTCGATTATGCAGTATCTCGCGCTTAATGCTTTGAGCTTCCGAGCCTCCCATTTATTGGGTGGAGTCTTTCCTTCCAGGATTATTGCGCGATTGGTATTCTCCAATCCTCTCTCCCTACAACTTTGTTGTGAAGAGACGAGGGAGGTTCCTGTCGGGGACCTGTGTCAGTGGTGCCCCCGGAGGTATTCGTAGGATTAGGCTCCAGGGAGTCTAAATTCCGAGGAATACCTCCAATTTTTTCATTATCTCCGGGGTCTGAATGGTGCCCCCAGATGGATTTTTGAGGCTGAACGGCTTCTGGTTTTAACTCTGCAGACGAGTGGGTCTGAGTTGGTGCCCCCGGAGGTATTCGTGAGATTAGGCTCCGAGGAGTCTGAATTTCGGGGAATACCTTCCGTGTTTTGGATTGTGTTCCCGGAGGTATGCTTTTTAGAGCTACGTATTTGGCTTTTGGGAACCAGAATGTTGTGAGAACTTGGGTAGCTGCCGTTTCAGGACAGGTACCTTCGGGTTGCTCTTTTAGCTTGCTGTCTATCTCAGCTTTAGTAGCTATGTCGATGCTTGGTTTTTCGATTCCTTCTACGGGTATGATCCGTTTTACGAGGGGGTCTGATGTGGAGGCTAAAGCAGCCAACGCATCTGCTGAGAGTTCTCTCCTCGTGGGATCCTTGTTAGCTCGAATTTGTCGAACTGCCTAGTGAGGTTCTGGACGACTTCGAGATATGCCCCCATTCTTTCGTCCCCCGTTTCATATTCTCCGTGAAACTGGCTAGCTACTAGCTGTGAATCACTATAAGCGTTTAGCTCTCGAATTCCGAGGCTTAGGGCGAGTTTCAACCCTGCGATTAGTGCTTCATATTCAGCTTCGTTGTTTGAGGCGCTGAATCCGAGCCTATATGACTGCTCAATGGTTTCTCCTGCTGAAGAAGTCAGCCTTAGACCGACTCCGGAGCCCTGTTTTGATGAGGCTCCGTCGACATACAGGCTCCACTTTGGAGATTCCATTTCGGAGTCTAATTGCTCGGATGCTAGCTTAATGACAAAGTCGGAAAGGACCTGAGCCTTCGCTGCTGCTCGAGGTCTATACTCAATGTCGTATTCACTGAGCTCTATAGCCCATTTAGCCAATCGCCCTGACTGGCTAGGGCTGTGCAATATCATTCGTAATGGTTGTGAGGTCATTACGACGATTGAGTGCGATTGGAAGTAAGGTCGTAATTTTCTGGCAGCTGTTACGACTGCTAGCGCTAATTTTTCCATTGCAGGGTACCTTGTTTCGGCGTCTATTAAACTCTTGCTGGTGTAATAGACAGGCCTTTGTTCGTTTTGTTCTTCTCGTACTAGGACACCGCTAACTGCAGCAGTCGATACGGCGAGGTACAGGTACAGTGGCTCTCCTACTACAAGTTTGGATAGGATCGGAGGTTCAGATAGGTAAGCTTTCAATTGTTTGAAGGCTTCCTCACATTTCTCGTCCCATAAGAACTTCTTATTATTTCTTAGAAGTTTGTAGAATGGAGGCACTTATCGGTGGACTTGGATATGAATCGGTTCAATGCTGCGATTCCTCCGGTCAATCTCTGTACCTCTCTGGTTGTCTTAGGTGACGGCATTTCTAGGAAGGTTGCTATCTGCTGTGGGTTGGCTCAATGCCTCTTTCGGCTACGAGATAGCCTAGGAACTCGCCTGAGGGTACCCCGAAGGTACATTTAGTGGGATTGAGCTTCATATCAAATTTATTGAGGATATCGAAGCATTCCCTTAAGTGGGAGATATGGTCTTCTCCAGCTGAGGATTTGACTAGCATATCATCAATATAGACCTCCATGGTTTTTCTGAGTTGCCCAGCAAACATCTTATTTACTAGCCTCTGATAGGTAGCTCCTGCGTTCTGTTGGGGTCAAAATCGGTCAAGACGAAATCGATGTCCGAAAGTCTCGGAAAAACATGAAAATGACAAAGCAACCTCGAGAGACTAATTGTTAATCGAGAAACCTTAAGAAAAAATTAAGTTCGAGATTCGTCATCTCGAAATCAACTGCTAGAAACATTTCTACACAAGGAAAAACCTACGGAAAACTAAAAACGCAAAAAACACGCACACGTCGAAGGAACCGAACAGCCATCACCGGACGTGGTCGTGGCCTCCGGGCTGCTAGCCCCGTGCTGGACGTGGCCGGCGGCGGCTAGCGCCCGTGCTGGCCGTGGCCGCCGGGCGGCTAGCCCCGTGCTGGCCGTGGCCGCCGGCGGCTAGCGCCCGTGCTGGCCGTGGCCGCCGGGCGGCTAGCCCCGTGCTGGCCGTGGCCGCCGGGCGGCTAGCCCCGTGCTGGCCGTGGCCGCCGGCGGCTAGCGCCCGTGCTGGCTGTGGCCGCCGGGCGGCTAGCCCCGTGCTGGCCGTGGCCGCCGGCGGCTAGCGCCCGTGCTGGCCGTGTGGTCGCCGGGCGGCTAGCCCCGTGCTGGCTCGGGTCGTCGGACGGCTAGTCTTCGTGCATAAGATCCAGGCCTTCGGGTCGCCAGAAATCCGTGTTTCGCGACTTTCCGAGTCCTCGCAAATAAAACTCCTTTTTCTGTTCCGGGATTTCTAAGAACCCCTAAGACGTCAGCGGATAGGAAGATTTCGTATAAAACGGTGATGGTTATCTTAAAACACCATTCACCTCGGCAATGGATCGAAGATCTTCCGAAAGATTCGATATCCAAGTTGGAGCATCCTTTCAAAGAAATCGTAGAAAAACAGCGGAAGTCCGGGATACGGCCCGAAGGGGACCAAACCCGATCAGACAACCCATTTACGATTTTCTAAAAAGATAGATGCGACGGTTTACGAATTATCTTCGCCTGACAAGATAAATGTTAAACTTCCGAAAAGATAAATGTCAACTTTCCGAAAAGATAAATGTCAACTTTCCCGATAAACGCGAAAGCCGACGAAAATGGAAAAAGTCCAGCCCGCGGCAGACTCAGCCCATCAAGGATAGACCGTCATATGGGAGTATATAGCAATGCTAGGAGCAGAGGAAGGGGGATCCGAATTCAGAAGAAAGAAACCACTCCAGAGCAATTTAGAACTTAGGCGCTTATTTCCTTTTTAGCGAGCTGCGACTCAATTAGGTTAGATCTAGGTTTTGAGTCTAGCGACGATCGACAGCTCTTGCAGCCGAGATCTCGACCTATTGTCCAAACGCTCTCCGCAGATTCGGAAATAAGATTCTTTCTTTTTGCTCTATTCATTTTACGCATTTATTCTCGAATTAGACTTGTTTTAACTTTGTTGTGCGTGGCCCAGCAGATAGCCGGGATCCTCGGGGGAAACTAGGTCAACTTAGTTTTCCTACGTTTTAACTTAACAAAAATCGACAGTGCGAATTTCGGTTCCCACAATTTGGCGCTAGAAGGAGGGGGATTCACGGCTTATCTTTCTCGCAACTACGCGCACGCCCGGTTAAGCATGTCTGTTGACGCGGAAAAAGACAAGCAAACACACGACGGACCAGCCGTCGATGTCAACGCTGAGAAGACTCCTGATGGAAACGTATCGACGGTCACTGCCGAAGCAAACACCGCGATGCTGGACCAGATGAAGGAACTGTTCGCCACCGCCCAGAAACGGTCGGAAGAACAGGAGAAAACTAATGGCTTCACTCGCTAAACAGGTCAATACCTTAACAGCGAAAAACAAACTCCCGCGCGGATCCACCAAGGTGAGGCGTGTAAGGAGGCTGGACTTCGGAACTTCCGAAGACCAAGAAAAAGATGCTACTAAGAAATCCCCGAACTCATCCCTGATGATACCACTCCGACGGACAGAAGAAAACGACGGTCAACCTTCCACCTCCCGCAAGGGACAACGAAGGAGACGACGTCGAAAGAATCAATCTGGACGTCAGCGATCAGTCGGATCCGTCCGACGAAGACGCCGACATCCACCCCAGAAGGACCAGAAGTCAGTCAGCTCGACTAGCGGCAGCCTTCGAAAACCCATGACGGAAGAGAAGAAGACCTCTACTGGTCAGAGCAAGAAAGGTTGGCTGAGGACCAGACTCGGGCATATCGCCGCCAGTGTAGACAGAAGAGCGCAAACGGCGTCAACGAGATTCACGATATCCGCGAGTACATCGCCAAAACTGCAGCCGAGGTGAAAGCGGTAAAATCGCAGATTCACCACGCGACCAGCACTGCCCCCGAGATCGACCTGCTCCTCGAGGAGTCGAGAAAACCCCGTTTACCTCTCGAATCACGGAGGCACGAGTCTCTGGAAAATAAAGCTTCCACCTACGATGGAACCACAGACCCAAAGGCACATCTGCAGTCTTTCCAGATTGCAATGGCAAGGTCTAAACTTCCGGAGCGGGAAAAGGACGTCGGCTGCTGTCTCCTATTCGTCGAGAACCACAGAGGCGCTGCACTCGAGTGGTTCTCACACTTGAAAAGAAACTCCATCGGAAGTTTCCGCCAGCTTGCTTCGGCTTTTCTGAAGCAATTCTCCATGTTCATGGACAGGGAAACTTCCGACGTAGACCTTTGGAGTCTAATTCAAAAAGAAGACGAACCGCTCCGCGACTACATAAAGAGGTTCAAACTCGGATGTCCAGGGTAACAGGCCTCAGTGATAGAGTCGCCATCGACGCCCTGAGAAAGAACCTCTGGTACAAGTCGAAATTCCGAAAGTGGATTTCTCTGGAAAGGCCACGCACCATCCAAGATACTCTCCACAAAGCAACGGATTTCATCATCATGGAAGAAGAGATGAAAATCCTAGCGCAAAAGCATGGACCGCCGAAAACGTCTGGCAAGAAGAAAACCTCTCGTAACGACAAGTACGTCCATCACGAGGGGAAGACGTCCAAGGCGAACATAACTACGCCGTTAATTCCGAACAAGGAAGGACCTCCGGAAACACCTGGACGCGGAACTCGTACAAGGACAATTCCAGCTGCGAGTTCCATCAGACGAGAGGTCACTCCACCGCCAACTGCAAAATCCTCGGCGCTAGACTCATTATGAAGCTGCTCGATGGTAAACTAGCAACGGTCAAGAGCATGAAAGACCTAATCCTATATTCTGACCGTCCGCCGAGGACCGACGGAGCCAATCCCGAGAGTAACGCTCCTGGAACTCAATCGGGCGAAAAACGCGAACGGAGACAAGACGGCGAAGGAAACAACAACAACCGCCAAAGGATCAACATGGTCATCGGAGGATCGCATTTTTACCAGGACTCCGTGTCGTCGATCAAAGCCTACGGACGGAAGGCCGAGACAAGCCCCGGATGGTGTCCGGAGGACGACGTTCCCAGTCACGCAATCACCTTCGAAGAACAGGATACGACCGGACTCGATAAACCCCACTACGATCCTCTGGTCATCGACTTGGTGATTCAAGATCTCGAAGTCGGCCGCATCCTCATCGACACAGGAAGCACGGTCATATCATGTTCCGCGACACTCTCCAGAGGATGAACATACCCCTCGGAGAAGTCATCCCAGAGCCAAGACCACTAACTGGATTCTCGGGCGTCACATCCATGACCCTCGGAAAAATCAGACTCCCAGTCATGGCTAAGGAAGTCACGAAGATCGTCGAATTCACGGTAGTGGATAACCCGGCTATCTATAACGCCATAATGGGAACACCTTGGATAAATGCCATGAAGGCAGTCCCGTCCACTTACCATCTCGGCGTCAAGTTTCCAACACCAACTGGAACAGCAGTAATCTGGGAAGCCAAAAACAGTCGCGACTCTGCTTCCTGGCCGAACATAAACTTCGCAGCAATCGGAACGCCCCGGTGGCTAACCCGATGCGAACCAAAAAGAACCTGAGTAACTCCGAGAACTCAGCAAAAAGCAACTCGGATCTGTCCGAACGGGCTACAACTCAGGATAGCGGAAAAATCCTCGAGGCCGTCGCCGAAAAAACGGACGACCCAACTCCCGACGCGACCGCTGACTTACTGAAACAGTCAAGGCGCCGGAAACCGTGGAGTAATAACAACTATGACAGAAACAGAACTACGAGATGGCTTGATCCTCGCAAGAGGTACGTAGGCAGCTCGTCGCAAACAGACGAGTTCAGCTATCCCCCTCACCAAAAAGGGGGGGGGGGGAAGATAAGACGGACATCCCCGTACTCCCGCAAAAACGCTTTTCATGTAATCTACATTATGAATAAAAAATATTTTCTTTTTTTTTCAAATGCTTACTCAAACGCATAAACATTACGGAAAACGAAAATCATATCTTTGGGAACGCGAGACGTCGTTAGTTTCCGAAAAAATCTTGATTTCCTTTCTCTTCCAAACAGTCCGTCCGCGACTCTAAAAACACCACAAACAGTCCATCCGCGACTCTAAAACTCGCTTCCGTCGATTGGCCCCGACGGGAAAATAGAAACGTTTCACTCAATCAAATTCGTAGTCCGGCTTCTAACGAAGTCCTTTTTGCATCCGACAAGGATATCATAGCGCGCTATACAAAAAATCCAAATTTTGGTTAGCTCTTCGTAAAGGAAGTAGCTCGACTCGTATCCAAACGAATCATATAAGCCGATAAGCACTTCGCAGATTCTAGAACGGTACGAGTCAGGTCAAAATCGCAAACAAGCAAAACGAAAGCCGATTTGTCATCGCACAGCTTCAGTCCGAAAGTAGACCTAGGTCTTGCCCTAAACCCAGCCTTGCTGGTATCTAAGACATCTCATAGGCATAAGTATCCAGAATACGAGATCCCAAAATTTGCCTCTTATCGCTTACAAACCTAACGTTCGCTACAAAGTGACCTACGGACCTAGCGACAAAAAAAAAAGAGATTGAATGCGAAGTGACTACACGTATTCAAACCCTCTACACTCGACGAAAGTATAAATCAAAACACATAGTTCATAAAGGCATTTATAACAGGGATTCAAAAGCCACCAACGGCCGATCCCGAAAACATAAAGTCACGCGACCTCCTAAGGGTCGCCACACATACATACAAACGGCCACACTTGGCCTATCATAAATTATAATCAATGCATAACAGTCAGTTAGAGATATTCCGAACGAGGAGTCGGGCTGGTCGACCTCCTCACCCCCGTCGCCTGCGTTTGAACCCTCGCCTACATCCGCCGTATCCTCCGAGACTTGGATAGGATTCCACAGTTCTCGAATTCTCCTTTCAATCGGAGGAACAAAGGATTCGGCATTGGCACATATCCTCATCGAGCCATCCATCGTGGCAAGTTCGCCGGAAAGAGAGAAGTCCTCACGCTGCATCTTGCTGAGGGTACCGACCGAACCACGGCACTCGCGAAAATCACCTACAAAGTCCTGAGCCTCTTTGTACGCTTCGAACTCGGTAGAAAAAATTTCGGCCCTTCGGTTCATCTCGGCGGCAGCTCTTCTCCGTCCGCTCCTTTCCGCCACGAGCGAGGGCTCGAGCCTGGACCTTGGCTTGCCGGCGATTTTGCTCCTCCACCTCCAATCGATACTTAGCAAATTCCCTTTCCGTTTCCTCTGCTTTGAAACGGGCCAACCGGGCAGTGCGGAAACTCCCATCAATCGATGCATTCCAAACTCTCACGGCCTGCAAAGAAGCCAAGGTCAAATAAAAAAAAGAAGAGTTACTCAAGTTTCAAAAACAAACCTCGTTGACCAAGCGAGCACCCTCCGCGGTCACCTTGTCCCTTTCCTCGTTGTCCAAAGACTCGTCACGGGAAAACGCCGGAGGAGTTCGTCAAAGAAGTCACCCGGGGGAGGAACATCCCGATTCTCTGAAGTAAAGCCAGGGTCGTATCTCGGCGTCGCGCCATCTCCCGACGAGGTCTCAAAAGCGATCCCTTTATCTTACGAGGTCTCCGCCTCTGCCTTAAAGGGGCAAAAACGTAGGACCTATCGTTCACGCAGGCGTGTACCACCTCGCGATCGGTGAAGCGCGACCGCCCCTCGAATCCGGTCGAGAGTAAAGGAGTTCCAGGAACAAGGCCTCGACCTAAAAAGATCCCTCCTGACCGAAAGATCGGAAGGAACATGCGAGAGACACATGTTCTTACAAAAAAAAAAACAAACACGTTCGGTATTCGACTTTCGGATTATAAGAGAGGGGATGCGACAATCTTACCTCGCTGGTACAACCAGTCTGTCGGGAATAGGTGGAGAAAGCCTTCCTCGACAGACTCTCCGTCTATCCTCACAAAAAGAAACGATCGACATAATCCTTGGCGTGCGAGGTGACTCCATTGATTACCGAAAAGTTGGTCATCGCCTTCATGGAGTAAACTCCATTGATGCTCGTCGCCTTGGAGTTCCATAACCCTTCGAAATCGGCAGGGCTAAGGTCTATCCCTAACTCGTAACTCAAAATCACAACGCCGAGCCAGCTCTCCAAAGCTGACACGTTCAGCTGGCTGATTGCGATTCCGAAACGGTCAAGGGCCTGAACAATGACCCCAGGGATTGGGAACCACAGTCGGCATTGCGTCAAGACGCCTCGTAACAAGTAAAGTAACCTTCCGGAGGATGCTCCGAACTCTCATTCCCACGGGGAATGCGGAACACGACTCCCTCCGGAACCTTATAAAACTCTCGAAGAGTTTCGAGATATTCAGGGGATACTTCGCTCAATGAGTCAATTCCTCTACGTGCCTTCAGAGGTCGCCGAGGAATCGGGATCACGGGAAGAGGAGCGTCAGTACCAAAGACAGCATCGCAGTACGCGCTCCTGTTGATCTCTGAAACCTCGGGCTTCGGAGTTTCGTCTTCGGCGTGAAAACTATCCGAGGACGAGTGAGATTGCCTCCTCGAGGATCTTGATCTTGAAGTCATTCTTTTCTTAAAAGTAGAGAGAGAATTTGCAAGAGAGAGATTAACTTGAGAATCTTGGGTGAAGTAAGAATGGTAAAGAATTCACAAGTCTTTATAGGCAAAAAATTTACTATTCACCCCGACCTTCGGCACGATTTCGTCTCCATACTTTCCTCATGAACTATACCGCAAGCTAGGACGTGCAAACCTTACGGCTCCTAGCTAGCTGGGGGGCTAACTGTTGGGGTCAAAATCGGTCAAGACGAAATCGATGTCTGAAAGTCTCGGAAAACATGAAAAATGACAAAGCAACCTCGAGAGACTAATTGTTAATCGAGAAACCTTAAGAAAAAAATTAAGTTCGAGATTCGTCATCTCGAAATCAACTGCTAGAAACATTTTCTACACAAGGAAAAACCTACGGAAAACTAAAAAAACGCAAAAACACACACACGTCGAAGGAACCGAACAGCCATCACGGACGTGGTCGTGGCCGCCGGGCTGCTAGCCCCGTGCTGGCCGTGGCCGCCGGCGGCTAGCGCCCGTGCTGGCCGTGGCCGCCGGCGGCTAGCGCCCGTGCTGGCCGTGGCCGCCGGGCGGCTAGCCCCGTGCTGGCCGTGGCCGCCCCGGCGGCTAGCGCCGTGGCTGGCCGTGGCCGCCGGCGGCTAGCGCCCGTGCTGGCCGTGGCCGCCGGGCGGCTAGCCCCGGGCTGGCCGTGGCCGCCGGCGGCTAGCGCCCGTGCTGGCCGTGGCCGCCGGGCGGCTAGCCCCGTGCTGGCCGTGGCCGCCGGCGGCTAGCGCCCGTGCTGGCCGTGGTCGCCGGGCGGCTAGCCCCGTGCTGGCTCGGGTCGTCGGACGGCTAGTCTTCGTGCATAAAGATCCAGGCCTTCGGGTCGCCAGAAATCCATGTTTCGCGACTTTCCGAGTCCTCGCAAATAAAACTCCTTTTTCTGTTCCCGGATTTCTAAGAACCCCTAAGACGTCAGCGGATAGGAAGATTTCGTATAAAACGGTGATGGTTATCTTAAAACACCATTCACCTCGGCAATGGATCGAAGATCTTCCGAAAGATTCGATATCCAAGTTGGAGCATCCTTTCAAAGAAATCGTAGAAAAAACAGCGGAAGTCCGGGATACGGCCCGAAGGGGACCAAACCCGATCAGACAACCCATTTACGATTTTCTAAAAAGATAGATGCGACGGTTTACGATTATCTTCGCCTGACAAGATAAATGTTAAACTTCCGAAAAGATAAATGTCAACTTTCCGAAAAGATAAATGTCAACTTTCCCGATAAACGCGAAAGCCGACGAAATGGAAAAAGTCCAGCCCGCGGCAGACTCAGCCCATCAAGGATAGACCGTCATATGGGAGTATATAAGCAATGCTAGGAGCAGAGGAAGGGGGATCCGAATTCAGAAGAAAGAAACCACTCCAGAGCAATTTAGAACTTAGGCGCTTATTTCCTTTTTTAGCGAGCTGCGACTCAATTAGGTTAGATCTAGGTTTTGAGTCTAGCGACGATCGACAGCTCTTGCAGCCGAGATCTCGACCTATTGTCCAAACGCTCTCCGCAGATTCGGAAATAAGATTCTTTCTTTTTGCTCTATTCATTTTACGCATTTATTCTCGAATTAGACTTGTTTTAACTTTGTCGTGCGTGGCCCAGCAGATAGCCGGGATCCTCGGGGGAAACTAGGTCAACTTAGTTTTCCTACGTTTTAACTTAACAAAAATCGACAGTGCGAATTTCGGTTCCCACACGTTCTTTAATCCGAATGGCATAACCTTGTAACAATAGGTTCCTCGTTCGGTTATGAATGCAGTTTTCTCCTGATCCTCAGGATCCATCATGATTTGGTTGTATCCTGAGAAGGCATCCATGAAGGATAGGAGTCGATGGCCAGCTGTTGCTTCAACCAGGCGGTCGATGTGAGGTAACGGGAAGCTGTCTTTAGGACAAGCCTTGTTTAGGTCGGTGAAGTCTACACAGATTCTCCATTTCCCGTTTTTCTTCTTTACAACTACCGGGTTAGCTAACCAGTCAGGGTAGTGTACCTCTCGAAATGGACCCAGCTTTCGTAAGTCGGTCAACTTCGTCGTTAACAGCTTGAGCCTTTTCGAGGCTTAGCTTGCGACGCTTTTGTTTGATCGGTTTGAAAGTGGGGTCTACTTTTAGTTTATGGGTGGTGACGTTCGGATCTATGCCTTTCATGTCATTGGTGGACCATGCAAAGGTTTTGACATTGCTTTTCAGGAAGTCGATGAGCTCCTTTTTTGTCTCAAGAGGTAGCTCAGATCCGATGCGCACCTGTCTTTCAGGATTTGAGTCGTCAATGCAAACTTTTTTGGTGAGGTTCTTGGGAGGACCTCGAATATTTTGTTGTATTTCGCGACCCTCCTGGATCTGTAATTGCTATTGGGGGGATTTTTTGAGGATTTCGAATCCTCCCAAGTAGCAGATCCTGGATATCTTCTGGCTACCGTGTACAGTAGTTATTCCTTCAGGTGGTTGGAATTTCACACATTGATGATAAGTCGAGGCTACTGCCTTCATCTTGTGAATCCAGGGTCTTCCCAAGATCGCATGGAACGGGAAGGTCTGTCGATGACTACTAAGTTGGTCATTTTCATTATTCTGCCAGCTATGATTGGGAGCTTGATAGTCCCCAATGAGGTAGCTGTTTCTCCGGAGAAGCCTACGAGATTAGTTTTTGGCCAATAATTTCGTAGTCGTCTATTTCCATCCCTTTTAGGGTGTTGTAGAAGATAAGGTCAACAGAGCTTCCTGCGTCTATCATGAGTTTAGGGACCTCGTATCCTGCGATGTTCAGGGTGACAATCAACGCATCATCGTGAGGTCTGTCAAGGTTTGAGGTCTCGCTTTCCCAGAAAGAAATCTTAGTATTGGACTCGGGGTTAGGAGGCTTAGGTCCAGTGTTAGATACAGCCTTCCGTACGTGATTCTTAATGGAGTTGACGGAGTCTTGACATATATCTGATCCTCCAAGGATACAGTCCACCCTCGAGTCGGGGCTCGATTGAGGGGACGGTTTGCTCAAGAGAGCTTCGACTTGTAAACTCTTTCCTTGGGGGAATTTTCCAAGAATCATATCGATTCTTTTCTTGGGAGCTGGAGGTGGCGAATCGGTCTCCTTCTCAGGTGACCTCTCGCGCTTTGGAGAGGTGTCTCTGGGACCTCTTTTCTGATAAGGTGGTGGCTTTTTAAGGTCCACTCCCTTTATTTCTCCAGCTGCGAATTTAGCTGCCAGTTGTCGTTGGAGGTCCCAACATTACTCAGTTGAGTGCCCTTCTCGATCATGATAAGAGCAATGTTTGTTTTTATCAAAGCCTTTTGACCAGGGAGTTTTGTTTGCTGCGGCGACAGGTTTCTCTTCCTTGCCTTCCTCGATTGCGTAGGAATGTTCTCCCTGAGTTTGGTTGTTTCGGGGTTTCCCCCTTTTATGAGGTCCCTTTGCCTCAGAGGATTCACCTTTCGAGTGATTCTGAGGCTTCTTGTGGAGTTTATCCAGTGCAGCTGTCTCCTCCTCCAAAGTAATGTATCTGGTGGCTTTATGAAGA
This sequence comes from Raphanus sativus, assembly GCF_000801105.2. Taxonomy (NCBI): domain Eukaryota; kingdom Viridiplantae; phylum Streptophyta; class Magnoliopsida; order Brassicales; family Brassicaceae; genus Raphanus; species Raphanus sativus. Next base: position 30,810,616 of record NC_079516.1, read on the forward strand.
GCATCATCGATAGTTGGAGGAGTATTGAGTGTTAGCTCCGACCAGAACTTCGATTTATAGAACAGACCTCTCCTAAGAGCCTCGATGGCGACTAGGTCGTTCGGATTCGAGAGCTTAGTTCTTACTGCCCTGAATTTCTCGATGTAGACTCGTAGTGAGTCCCCCATTCCTTGTCTGACCTTCCAAAGGTCGGCCTCAGAGGCTTGCTTCAGGATATGGGTCGAGTACTGCTTCATGAAGGCACTAGTTAACTGGCAGAGAACCACTCAAGGGCTGTTCCGACCAAGTTTTCGGCGAATGTCCTGCAGTAACCTGCTTCACATTCTTCTTGTGTAAAATGGGCTTTCACGATAGCCAATCGGAAAGCTCTCAAATAGGCCTTTGGTTCAGAGGTCCCATCATACTCGGGAATTCTGATTTTTCGGGTATCTCTTATGTGGGAGCTGGCAATTCTGTCAGTGAATGGAGTTCCATGGGTTTCTTCGATCAAGCTATCGATTTCGGGAGCTGAGCTCGTAGCTTTATGGACTTGAGCTCCCAATTTTTGGAGAGCTGCGTGAGTTCGTTCCATATATCTACGGATAGCTTCAGGTCCTTCTAAGGGAAGGACATTTGGGTCGTTATTAGGTACCCGGCGAGCAGGTTCCTGACGGAATCTTGTTGGCTCATCTTCCCATGCAGTTGGTGGGCTAAGTCGCTCACCAGCTCTTGGGTTATCGGAGGCTACCCTTCGATACCCGTCCCCATTCGGGGTTGAGCTTCTGGTTTGATAAACCGAAGCTGATGTTCTGCCCCCGGATGGAGGGATACTCCTGCTCCGGACCTAAAATCAGGCGGTGGAGGAGGTAAGCGAGTGCTCCGGTCAGCAATCTGACTGGGTGTGGAGCTGGTTGTCGCTACGTTACTTCCCATAGCACTGGTAATAGGTGGGTTAAACACGGGAGCTGCCCCGGTATGGGATGTCTGGAAAGCAGATCCCCGTCCTTCCGGAGCAGTGCTATCAGGGGAAAAGTCCAAACGTCCTCGGGGGAATGAGGGATCTGTCAATCGATCTCGGAAAGTGACCCCCGGAGCTTGACATTGCGGTGGTTGGGTTGTTGTGTCTAGAGATCTCGTTATCTCTTCGAATCGTTGCTGTCGAACAGCTAGCGGATGCATCGTACGCTCACTTTCCTGAGCTTTGTCTATTAGTTGCATCATCATCTGACGAATCTCAGAAAGCTGAGCCTCCGTTTGATTCGGAACGGCTTGCTGCTGAGGATTCTCGGTGATTGGAATCCCGAGGGCGGTTCCACTTGACAATCTCGGGTTAGTAGCTCTGGTTGCAGTCTGGCTCGTTCGAGCGCTAATCGGAGGCTGTTGTCCGGATCGGTGGTCGCCACGTCGAGGCTCCGAGGTTACTAGAGTAGAGCCTCCATCGTTCGGTGAGCCATCGCTCTGAATCGAGAGGTTAAGGTCAGACGGATTTGTTGTCTGATCGGTAGGATTCATCCTCAAGTTAGGGTAAGGGATTCGATTGTTTCTTCCCCACAGACGGCGCCAATTGTGAGGGATTAAACTCACCTTCTGATTTTAGGTCAGGTTTATAGTTTAGGAAAGGATTAGTGAAAGATAATCGTGGGCTGAATCCCGTAAGAACTTGTTGAATGAACTTCGATTTGTATTAATGATTTTTGGTAAAAGAACGTTTACAAGAGATGATCTTTGATGAATACAAAGATCATAAGAATGTTACAATAATAAGAATGTTTTCAGAGTATCGAGTGGAATATGAGCTGAATAGATCTTCTTTCTTGATTTGCTTTCTCTTTAAATAGCCTCAGGTCCCGCTTGATCGTCGCCAACTGGTTCCCGAGATCTTCTCCGTTTATTGAGGAATCCGCAACAGCTTCCCTTTGACCGGGTCCTGCGCTCCTTCTGTTACGATGTGAGCTTCCTCTTCACCGTGATCTCTTTGGTAAAAGTCCTTAGCTCTCAGCCTCCGGCTCCAGCTTAGCTCCTTTCACATATTGAATTCGTGATGGGCCTGTCGTGGCCTGTTATCGTCTTTTATTATTCACTATTCAGCTATTGGGCCATATTCGGGCCCAACATGAGCCACCGCCATCTTGACATAAGCTTCACGCTCGGTCATGTTAAGAAGAGAAGGAAGCGGGCAACCAGCAGGCTTAAAGTTCCTCATTAGATGAGCCACACTATCCGGATCCTCCGTAATCGGAAAATCCTTGGAGTGCGTAAATTTCCAATGAAACGGCTTCGCGACCCCATCACCAAGAGAACTTGGGCGATGGTCAGAACCATTTGTCTTAGCCTTCTTGGAGGGGCGTTCGCGACCCTCCGAGCCAGTAGGACTACTCGACTTCACACGAACAGCTGAGTCCTTGCCACCAGATTCCTTGCCTTCATGTTTAGAAGGAACCTGGAGAACTCGGGTTTCCTCATGAAGAACCTCAGTAAGTGCCTCGCTGACATCACCGGATCGAATCCTCTCCGCACCGACGTTGCCGACTCGATTCCTCGACTTATCAGCCTCACGGGGGTTCGATCTTTTTGTTGACATAATCGTTATACTTAAAAAGAAAGTTGAAAGTTCGCAGGTTGTTCGGATGAAACCTAAGTCAAAACTTCGAGGTCTTATAAAGAACGAAGTATTACGAGTATCCTAACCAAAAGATTTTAGTAAATCCGAAACACCAAAAGATTCTTATAAAAAAAACAGATAATATCCTAACGATTCAAATTTAAACCCACAAAATCCAGGAAAAAATAGGATCTCCGTGATAACGTAATTATCCAACAAAAAAACAAGCGAAATTAAAAAGAAATCAGGAATCTGCATCGTCCCCAACGTTTGACGGCTCTCCAAGATCCGAGTCCTCCGACACTTTCGGGAGATCGAGCTCAGAGATAGTCCAGCTCGAAGAAGGGCAGGACTCGACGAGCGCTTCACAGTCCCTCTCTAAATCCTGCAAACGAGCCAATTCTCCATCAACGTCGCAGCTTCCCTCCTTAATCTCAGTCAGAAGATCGATGTTCGCGACCACCTCCTGAAGCTGAATCCTAGCCGCCGTCTCTTTTTCCTTCTCGGACCACTTGTCTTCCAAAGACTTCAAAATGACCGTGTACTGCTGTGACATCTCACGACGTGCGGATTTTGAAGCGCGACGAACGTGTCGATCTTTCTCAGCTTCGAGCCTAGCAATCTTAGCCTGTTGAGCAGCGACTTCGATTTATAGAACTGACTTCTCATCGCAAACCTTCACCCACTCTGTCATCATGGAGTTGATCTTCTCAACCTCCTCCTTGTTCTCCCGCTTAGCAGCCTCAAGTTCAGCAGAGATCCTCTTGAAGTCAAGAGCGATCCGATCAATTTCCACATCTCTCCGAGAGGTCCCCGTGCGCTCCGCCATCTTCAGAATAAGGTCGTTAGAAGCTTCCATGACCTGGAAGTAACTATAGTCAGAAAACGATGCAATAAAGCAGGAAATAATAATGAAATAACGATTCTCTAAGATCAAACCTTGGCATTCGCCTCGGTGACCTTGGTATAAGCGTCTTCCTCCTCCAAGGAAGAAAAGAACGTCGCCCCGAAGTTTCGAGAGCTAGTCCCTTCACCCAAGTGTTTAGGACCAGCACTGGTCTCACGTATTGGGGAATGGTCGCTCTTCCCTACTCTCCGTCTTTTCGATGTCTTTCGCGTAGGTCGCGACGGTCTCGGTGAAGCACTTCGCGAAGCTTTGACAGACCCGTGCTCGCGAGTCGGCATATCCTCCTCCGAATCAGAACTCAAAGACAACGGAATAGGATCCACTAGCGGTTTCTTCGAGGCAGACGCCAAGGTCCTGAACGATCTCCGTAGCGAGCACCTCTCAGAATGGCTCGTGTTAGGAGGAGAAATGACCTCCTCCGCAGAAGTAGGCTCTTCATGATCAGAAGAGTGAGCATCCTCGAGCAGCTCGATCGGCCCTGAGATCGCAGGAGCAACCCAAACCGACCAGGAGCGAATTCAAAGTCCAAATCCGTTCCCTGGTAAATGACGACCAATCGATGTCTCTTCGCCTCAAAACAGCCACCAGACCACGAAGTTGATCCGACATCGGAGAGATCTTCGGGTGAACTAAACAATAAATACATATGTGCGGACTCGTGTAAGTTCCTTGAATAACACGCAAATAAAAAAAGGAATGTATATTCAAGCAAAACCTCACCGATATTTTGAGCCCAACGGCGAGGAAGCAGAGAAAAGTCGAAGTCCCCTACGGTGGACGAATCGACCTTAAAAGACGAAGAACTGCTCTCGCCATGGATCATCTCGATAGGGAGTCCCACTAATCACGTGACGACCAGGACGAGGAGATACCAAGAAAGTCTCGGGATTCTTCTGATTTCGCTTTATGAAATACAGATTGTGTAGCTCCTCGAGCTCAAACAAGAGCTTCTCTTCCCTGGCTCTAACGAGGAGCGCCAAGAGAGATCCCGAGCTCAGCGAGAATCTCCAACACCTGCTTCGGAATCGGGAAAGAGAGTCCGCAGGACTCGAAGAAACAGAGATATGCATCGCAGTAGCCTTCTCTGGCAGTATCTAGAGTCTCCTGATCAGAAGCAAGCTCACATACCACAGCGCGATCAACGCCAAACGAGGAGTATAAATCTTCGAGATGTTCTTGCTTAATTGTTGGACGAGGGAACGAAGAGGAAGACATCTCGTAAAGATAACAGAGAAGAAAAATCGCAAGATCAAGAGAAAGAAAGATGATCGGAAGTGAAAAAGAAAAATTGGAACTTCATCGCTATTTAAAGAAAAATCTCAAACGGCTATATCGCGGCTCCCGAGAAACGTAATAATTGCCTAGGCTATGCTATAACCTCCATAATCGCTCCTCCTTCGCCCTAGAAATTCATGCGGTGCGAAGTAACGGACGAATCAAAACATTAAAAACCAAAGAAAATCTAACCGATTCCCAAACCGAGCAAACTGAACCGTCTCTTTCCATTTCGATCAAAAGAAAAGAGACTGGGGGACAAATGTTGGACCCAATTTTTGACATAGGCTAGATGGGCTATATTTTAAAATGGGCCGTAAAAGAACAAGACCCATAGCAACGTCAACGAAGTAGAAAAAGTGGTCGCCGAAGTCGAGAAGGTCGCGGAAGCAGTTACAAGAATAGCGGAATCGAGCTTATAAAAGGGAGAGGAGATCAATGCTAAAGAGACAGCGAAAACCCTAGAGAGAGAGCACACCACACATTTTCACCTTTCTCACTTCGTTTTAGATCTTAATATTGATCGATCTCCTTGTTATAATCGATCTCTTTGTTATTCCTTGTATTCGACCTCTTAATTAATAAAAGTCCATTTTTGTCAACCGAATTCAGATTACATCGTTGTGTTCTAAGGATATCGTTGCCTACATCTTTTGTCACTTCCCTAGTTTACTTACAAACACTACAAAATACTGAGTGTAGATTTTAGGTTCTACACTTTGGAGATAGATTGGAACGAGACTAAGGAGATATCCTTCTCACCGTACCCCATAGACCGTGCTACTTTCTTGAAGGAATGGAATTTTTTGTCAGGGACGTAAACATTTTCCTGATAAACCTCGTCTGCTAAAAGCACTAAGCCTTCCTTCTTACAGAAATCAACAATAATGTCACGCTGGTTTTCTTCTGCGAGAACCTTTAACCAGAGAAAATATAACAGGCTAAAGTTCAGACAATAGTGTAAAATTTGGATTTGTGGTTGATGGAGCCGAGAGTAACGGGAAGAGAAGACGACGAATCAGAGGCAGATATGTCGGAAGAAGAAGAAAAGAGACCCGGAGTAGAATCATAAGCGGGAGTACGGAGAAGAGAGAGGAGGAGGAGGTTAATGTGATGATGAGCTTGACGACGACGACTTGTCTGATCAATGAGTTTTTTGGCTTGGCCAATCACGAATCTCCGCATCTGTGTGATTTAGGTTTTTTTTTATAATAGATGTCGATGTTTTTTATTTGCTCAGAAGACCAAACTTTCCGATTCCTGTGTTCGTTCGTCTCTTTCCCTTTCAACCTGCTTTTTGACGATTCCTTTTCCGACCACCGACTTGGAATTTATCGAATTTTGCATTATGTTTCAACTGATACTACTTATTTTTCTTTAGATGAAATTGAATGTATTTCTCTCTTTTTACTTCTAAAATAGAACAATTTTAAAACACTCAAACTAGAAAATCAGATCAATTATTCAAGTCGGATTCATTAAAAAAATAGGGTTTTTGGATGAAACCGGTCATGCTTATATTTTGGGGATTGATCAATTTCTAGGTTTAAGGTTTTCGATTTGATCATTCAGATCAAGAGAGTTTTGAGATTCAAAAACCATTGTGGTTTTGAACTTTTGGTTTCAGAGGTTCGATTTACTCATGAAAGGGGTTGGACTTATTGATTGATCTAGGGTTTGATTTGTGGTTTTGCAGATTTTAATGGTCATTCCTTTATCAATCAACCATGTTTGATTATGAGTTCTTTTAGGGTTTCAAAGTTTACCTTTAGAACTTTGAAGTGTAGATTTGGACCACCGAGAACTGGAACAAGTCGGATCGCGAACTGGATGACCGGAACGGATCAGGAGGTGGTCGCGTCTTGCTTAGGGTTGGATCAGGAGGGGAACACCTCGTTTGGTTGATCACGT
>NC_079516.1:30822289-30829789 GCF_000801105.2 Raphanus sativus
CTGGGGTTAGATTGGGGGAAGCCCAATTCTCCAGTGGTGGAGTGACCTACTCTCCACAGGCTTGTCACGTGAAGTGGGTCGCGCCCATGGACGAGCGCTGCATGACGATGCGGCCCGGGTTAGATTGGGGGAAGCCCAATTCCCGGAGTGATGTTTTCCGGTCATGTGACTTGGTGTTTGTGGTCGGGAGTGTTCAGGGTGGAGTAGTTAGAGCTCCGTGGTGTGTAGGGATCCCGGGATGTGTAGCATGTGGCTCCATCCTTTGTGTGTTTTTGTTTTGTGTAGTGTAGATCGAGTCTAGATCGAGTCTAGGTTGTTTGGGGTTTAGTGTAGAGGTCTCGGGGCGAGACTAATTAGCCCATGTTTATTTTATTGCATTGCATTCATGTTTAGTTGCATTAGTAGTTGCATGTTTATTTTTCCGCATTGCATTGCTTGATTGCTTGTTTGTTTGTTAAGCGTGGGTTGGGAGGGATTAGTTGTTGTTTTTGGGAACTCGCTGAGTAATCTATGATTACTCACTCCCTCTCTTCTATGCAGGTAACCTTAGGGGATCGGGCGTTAGCGGGGTGCGGAGGACGAGGCCAGGCGTAGATTTCCGGTGTTGTTTGCAAGGCTCGAGATGCTGCTGTTTTCACTTGTTTTGCTTTTCATGGGTACCCGTTTGACTTGATGTTTTTATCTTTGTTTTGTATTTGAAAACTTTCGTTGAGTTACCGACTTTGTAAAATAAATAAAATTATGTTTGTTTATTAAAATCCCGTTGAACGCTGATATTTAGTTTAGTCCGAACTTAACACAACTCTTGACCGAAGTACGGGTTGGCAAGCCTTAGGCTGAGGTCGAGAGGGGCGATATCGTGGTCGGACTGGTCGAGACTTTGAATTTGTTTGAAGTTTTGACTGGTCTGGTTGCGGTACTCGCCACCCCTGTGACGCTTCCGGGACGTTCTGGGTTTAGTCCGGCCTAGGACGGTCCGGGGGTGTTACAGACTGTAGTATCAGAGCGTGGTTCCAATCATGCTTTCGTTTGCGGGTTTTCAAATGTTTTATCGAGTCAAAAATAGTCGCAAACAACATCACTAGGGAACTGGCACGTCCTCTGCTTAGGATTAGGACTAGGTATGTTAGATCAGTTTTGGGAATTTAGGACCTTACCCTTATCTTGTGTTGCAGTTTCTGGTGTTGGTAGTCGACAGGTTGGGAGTGGATCGAGGATGAGGAATGTGGTACGGTTACGCAGAGTTGGGCAAGCGTCCGGAGCAGCAGGTTATGATGGGTCAAGCGAATCAAGCTCATCCAGCGACTCAGAGTCTGATTCCAACTTTGAAGATGAGAATGTGGTTGAGAGCAGCGAGAGTTCACATGTGACAGGGTCATCAGAGTTTGAAGAAGCTGAGGTACTTGACGAGATTGAAGAAGAATCTGATCATCTGGAGGGTATGAACTTTTTCTCAGGAGCCTTTCCGCAAGCATCATCCGACTCATTCAACTACCACTACGGCTATGGCAACGAGATATGGGAAGCAATGGAGATCAGTTTCTCTGACGTGGAGATCATTAAACCACCACCGCCGGAAATCATTGAGATCTCATCAGACAGTACAGTGGCCGTCAACATTATCGACATCAGTTCCCGAGAGAACAGTCCGTGGGTTCCGATGCCAGCTTGGAGTCCAACGTTTACACTTGGAGGATCTCTCGATTTCAGTCTGGAAAGTATTGGGCAGACATCCGACCCATACTACGAGTACCATTACTCCCAATGCCAATGGAGTTTTCATCAACCAATCAGGAAGCCGGAACAGAAGCAATAGGAGTTGACATGGAAGTTCGGCAAGAGACCGAAAGGGAAGTTCAGGTGATGGAGAGTACTCAGAATGGAATGATCAGAAGAAATGGAACTCTAGGAGGACAAGTAGAGAAGGGAAGTACCAGTGGAGCACCATCAGCAAATGTTCAGAATTCTCAAGACGTTCCAACCAGAGGAAATTGCAATTTGTGTGGAGCAAGTAACCATCACACTCGTGAGTGCACCAGGATTAGGAGTCATCCAGACTTGAGTGCTTATTTGATCTGCAGTTCGTGTGAGACTCGTGGACACTTCATCGCAGACTGCCCAACGACCAACGTAATCAGCACCGTACCCATCTCCATCGTTCCTCCAGCCAGCCCTGCTCGATCAGCCACATCTGCAACAGGAAGATCAAACCTTAGAGACCTTGACCTTTCTAGGAGCCTTGAGGGTAGAGCCCGTGGTGGCTAAAGGTAAGTGGACGCTGATCCTTTTTCTTGGGCGTTGTAGTTGTAGTTGTAGTTGTAGTTGCTTTTCTTTGCTTTGCTTTGCTTTGCTTGTTTTGTTCTGTGTTGTTGAGTGTTGCGTGTGCAACCTTGTTGTGGACGGTGTGTCCTGGTAGCAAGCGTGGTTAGTGAGTAGCCCTTGCTAGGTTGTGGTAGTTAGGTTTAGCTTTAGAAAGCCTTGTTAGTTTAGGTTAGAGTAAACCCTAGAGTTAGGAAACCAACCCTATTTATAGCCAAAAGATGAGATGTGTTGTAAATGTCGGGAAGACATGAGCCTTGACATAGTGTCACCAAGAAGATTTGTGCATGTGTGGGGAAGATCTAGAATCAGAGACAACCGTGGTGAAGATCAGCAGTGAGTGTGCAAAAGTTCAGCGTCGTCAGTGTGAAGATTCAGAGTCGTCAGTGATCGAGTTAGTGAAGAAGCAACGGAGGCAGTAACTGAAGCATGAAGGTCAGAGTGTATGATGTTCAATATGGTGATGTCTCCAGGAGTTAAAGCTATTGAAGAAGCCCAGAAGTCGAAGAGTCATGGAAAAGATGTCAAGAGGAAGACCAATCCAAAGAAGTGTCGTGGTGAAGCCCAAACAGTGTGAAGGCAAGAAGAAAGAAGATGAAGCCTAGTTAAGTATAAGACAGGAAGAAGATGAGAAGAGTTGAAGATGAGAGCATAAACGGAGAAGTAACAAAGAGTTGAAGATCAAGATGGAGTCGTTTCCTAAGGAGGGGAGACAAGGATGAAGCAGTCCAGTCGATCGTGCTACAAGGAGCAGTTGTGATATGAGCGAATGATGGTAGAAGATTTTACTTATATCAAATGGTGGTAACCGGAGTAAGGAAGAAGCGGGTGGTAGAAGAAGATAGCTGCATCAGCAACAGAGAATCAAGAAGCGGATCGAGGAAGCTGAAGTAGATATCAGAAGATGGTAGCAGAAGATAGAAGTGCCTTGTGAATTCGAGGACGAATTCATTTAAGGAGGGGAGAATGTAATACCCATGGTCTAGGGTATCAAGTCAACGCAAGTCAACGGATGCAGATCAAGCTACAATTGGATGCAAGGCCATATGAAGACATAAATAGAGGTTCGGTCGAAACATTATGAAGAATGGTCGAGTAGAAACCAGAGTTGGTCGAGGAGCTTCGAAACGGGCAAGGCCGAGCATGGTGAAATTTCAAAGTGTGCAAATCAAGCGGGACTCAATCTCAATCATCAGTAGGGGATAAAATAAGACTTTTGGTCAAGCTAGAATGAAGTTGGAGCAAGCCAAAATGAAGATGGTCCGGAGGAAGAAGAATATTGCCGATATGGTCGAGATAAGCTATCTAAGAGCTAAGGAAGCCAAATGAAGATGTGCAAACATGACAAAGGAGTTAAAAGGAGTATTTTCTACATTTCTACAAGTTTGGAGAAGGTCAACTCAGAAGTTGGAAAGTCAAGAAAGTCAAAGGAGAGAGAAAGTGCATTATTGGTCCATTTAACCCATCCAAGCAACCAATAGGAGCATGCCACGTGGAGGAGGCAAAATTCCACCAATCCTGGACATGATGTAGAATAAATCAAGAGATTTTTGAGTGAAGAAATCAGGAGCAAAAGACATCTAGAGAAGAAGTTATCAAGAAGACGATTTTATACCCGAAATGGGCTATAAATGGCAAAGAAGACATGGGCTGGAGAAATGATTTTCTACACCAAAACCTCGACATCTAAAATTCATTTAGGACCCAACTGAAGCAGTGGAGCAGGCTGGAGCATTCATTTGAAGTCTGAAGTAAGTGGAGCACTCCACTAACCAAAAGTGGTAAAAAGCCCTTCATGGAGAAAATTATTTTGAGTGAGAAGCAAGTTAGGCACGGAGGAGAGCATGTATTGGTCAATTCAGCTCATCAGATAGTCTACAGGAATAATGGGGAGCAAGCCTAGATCATAGGTTTACCATGTGTTTTGCAAATAGCTCATTTTTGCCTTAAAAATGGGTTATGTGGCAAAGTGACTTGCAAATCAAGTTTGGAGTTAAAATTTCGTACACTTGAACTTCAAGGTAAAGCTAATGACCTTCCAGAAGCTAAGAAGAAAAGGAGTTGATTAAGTGTATTTACCCACATGCATGAATTTCGGGGTAAAAATAGTGACAAGTGTGGAGACATGTGTCAAGAACTCCCATCCTTCCCTTTGGCTATAAATACCCCCCTTAGGTTCAGTTTTAGAAGTTAGAAACCCCCAGAGCTTTCTCTCTCAGCCGATCTTGTGGTTTGTTCTAGAGAGAGAAAATGGCTTAAAACCGATAAATTTTTATAAGTGTGTGAGGTGAGTATAGGAGGCTTTGCGTGTGCTTACCCTTAGTCTAGGATCTGTTTTGAAGTTCTAGGAGAGGTGGTAAGGCTTTGGATTTGCGTTCATAAGTTTCCTTCCCCTCTTAGCTCTTAACCCCTTTTTAATTGGTTTTCGGGTAAACCCTTAGGTCTTTTGCTTTTGGAGTTAGCTGCGGTTCTTGAAGACCTAGGTGGGTTCCTCTGTGTGTGTTGTGTGTTGTGTATTACTAACCGTGTGTGTGTGCAGGTGGAAGAGCTTGAACCGCAATGGTTCTCAAGCTAAAACCGCTTTTGCGGTTATGTGTGTGTGTGTGGGTGATTGGTAGACCCCATGCTTGATTGTTTATTTATAATTGCTTGCATTGTGTTGTTAGGATGTTAGATTGCTTGCATGTGTTTTGTTGTTAAGTTCTTAGACTCATGCATGCATTGTTAGTTGTAGTTGCATATGATAGTTGTTGTGTAGCATGTAGATTTGAGTGTAACTCTCTCATGCTAGTTCATATGCATTGTATTGCATTGTAGTGTAGTGGGGTTGCATAGAGATTTGAGTTAGACTCTCTCTTATGCTGGGTAGAGTCTACGTTTATCACTCGCTTTTAGGTTGTTTAGTTTTACTAGTCTAGACTAAGTGTTGCATGGAGGTTAGAGGTGGAGCTCCCTCATGCTAGTTGTGTTTGCATTTCAGTCTAGACTAGGGGGAGTGTTTGTTTGTTGTGTGTTTGTAGTGCTTTTGGTTTAGGTGCACGTTGCATGGAGGTTAGAGGCGGAGCTCCCTCATGCGGGTTGGTGTTGCGCCTAGACTAAAGCATGAGACCATCTCGGAGTTAGATTGGGGGAAGCCTAATTCTTCGTTGATGTGTGTGGACCCTGGGGTTAGATTGGGGGAAGCCCAATTCTCCAGTGGTGGAGTGACCTACTCTCCACAGGCTTGTCACGTGAAGTGGGTCGCGCCCATGGACGAGCGCTTCATGACGATGCGGCCCGGGTTAGATTGGGGGAAGCCCAATTCCCGGAGTGATGTTTTCCGGTCATGTGACTTGGTGTTTGTGGTCGGGAGTGTTCAGGGTGGAGTAGTTAGGGCTCCGTGGTGTGAAGGGATCCCGGGATGTGTAGCATGTGGCTCCATCCTTTGTGTGTTTCTGTTTTGTGTAGTGTAGATCGAGTCTAGATCGAGTCTAGGTTGTTTGGGGTTTAGTGTAGAGGTCTCGGGGCGAGACTAATTAGCCCATGTTTATTTTATTGCATTGCATTCATGTTTAGTTGCATTAGTAGTTGCATGTTTATTTTTCCGTATTGCATTGCTTGATTGCTTGTTTGTTTGTTAAGCGTGGGTTGGGAGGGATTAGTTGTTGTTTTTGGGAACTCGCTGAGTAATCTATGATTACTCACTCCCTCTCTTCTATGCAGGTAACCTTAGGGGATCGGGCGTTAGCGGGGTGCGGAGGACGAGGCCAGGCGTAGATTTCCGGTGTTGTTTGCAAGGCGCGAGATGCTGCTGTTTTCACTTGTTTTGCTTTTCATGGGTACCCGTTTGACTTGATGTTTTTATCTTTGTTTTGTATTTGAAAACTTTAGTCGAGTTCCCGACTTTGTAAAATTAATAAAATTATGTTGGTTTATTAAAATCCCCGTTGAACGCTGATATTTAGTTTAGTCCGAACTTAACACAACTCTTGACCGAAGTACGGGTTGGCAAGCCTTAGGCTGAGGTCGAGAGGGGCGATATCGTGGTCGGACTGGTCGAGACTTTGAATTTGTTTGAAGTTTTGACTGGTCTGGTTGCGGTACTCGCCACCCCTGTGACGCTTTCGGACGTTCTGGGTTTAGTCCGTCCTAGGACGGTCCGGGGGTGTTACAGTCGGGGGCATTCATATTTCATAGTCAGAGGTGAAATTCTTGGATTTATGAAAGACGAACAAATGCGAAAGCATTTGCCAAGGATGTTTTCATTAATCAAGAACGAAAGTTGGGGGCTCGAAGACGATCAGATACCGTCCTAGTCTCAACCATAACTGATGCCGACCAGGGATCAGCGGATGTTTCTTTTAGGACTCCGCTGCACCTTATGAGAAATCGAAGTTTTTGGGTTCGCGGGGGAGTATGGTCGCAAGGCTGAAACTTAAAGAAATTGACGGAAATGCACCACCAGGAGTGGAGCCTGCGGCTTAATTTGAGTCAACACGGGGAAACTTACCAGGTCCAGATATAGTAAGGATTGACAGACTGAGAGCTCTTTCTTGATTCTATGGGTGCTGGTGCATGGTCGTTCTTAGTTGGTGGAGCGATTTGTCTGGTTAATTCCGTTAACGAACGAGACCTCAGCCTGCTAACTAGCTACGTGGAGGCATCCCTTCACGGCCGGCTTCTTAGAGGGAATATGGCCGTTTAGGCCAAGGAAGTTTGAGGCAATAATAGGTCTGTGATGCCCTTAGATGTTCTCTGCCGCACACGCGCTACACTGATGTATTCAATGAGTTCACATCTTGGCTGACAGGCCCGGGTAATCTTTGAAATTTTATCGTGATGGGGATAGATCATTACAATTGTTGGTATTCAACGGGAATTTCTAAGAAGCGCGAGTCATAAGCTAGCGTTGAGTACGTCCCTGCCCTTTGTACACACCGCCCGTCGCTCCTACCGATTGAATGATCCGGTGAAGTGTTCGCATCGCGGCGACGTGGGTGGTTCGCCGTCTGGGACGTCGCGAGAAGTCCACTAAACCTTATCATTTAGAGGAAGGGGAAGTCGTAACAAGGTTTCCTTAGGTGAACCTGCGGAAGGATCATTGTCGTACCCTGGAAACAGAACAACCCGAGAACGTTGAAACATCACTCTCGGTGGGCTGGTTTCTTACCGGAATCCATGCCTTCTGATTATTTGGTTATG
>NC_079516.1:30834789-30878069 GCF_000801105.2 Raphanus sativus
CTGCTTCCAATTTCTTCCTGCTAATATTCCATGGCACTAAACAAACCGGGCCCGGTTACTGGAGCCGAATACGAGGCCATCCAAGAAATTTGGGGAGTTCTGTACGAAGCTATCATCGATTATCCGAATGGGGATACTCCGAAGAATGTGAGACCGGGATACTGTGGAGCCTTCATGTGTCATTTTCGTGATGGCATCATGTCGTTTCCTATTCCTTCGTTCCTACTTGAGATTCTAGCGGATCTGGGATTGGTGTTTACCCAGATTACTCCGACCTTCTTGCAATATGTCTTGACGACGTTTGTTTGGGCTAGAGAGGAAGGGCTGGAGTTTGGTTTAGCCGAGTTAAAGCAACTTTATACTCTCAAGCGAAGTAGCGGCTTTACATGAGCGATTATTCTTTCTCCATGAGTAGGCCGCTCGTTTATTAGCGGCATTCCCAATAAAGACGTTAACTGGACGGACAAGCTTTTTGTCTTTAAGATCGATCCAGTGACGGTTGGGGATTTTGACTTTTCTTGGATCCCGACGAAGTGGAACGAAAATGTTGGTAAGTAGTTTCTTTATTTCTCTTTAGCATTATTATTCGATGAGTTTTGATTTCGGTTTTTCCTCAGAGTTGTTTGGCAGCTCGACTTATACCCCAGAGCTGCGAGGTTTAATCGAGGCGCTTCGTCGAGGCAGGTGACATTGGTCTAGTTTTAACCGGAGAGGATTCATGCTGCTTATGCTTTGCCTCCGGGCCTAAACCACGCTGTTCCCATTCCTCTTGTGGAGCCGATCAGTCCTCGAAAAGATCGGAAGGGGAAAGGTAGGTTATTTCCTCGTGTTTCAAATAATTCAGTGATTTTAATTTGTTGCTGTGGCTTGACTTTCAGGGGTGAAAAGGGTGGAGCCTCCTGCGGAACCTTCAGATGCTAATTCTGACTCCGTGCCCCCGAAACGGGCTCGGGGGACTCCGGAAAGACGGGTACTTCGATCAAGTTCCCAGGCTGGGTCTCCGGTTGTTCTGGCTAAACCGGTCTCTGTGGTTCCCCCAGCTCACAGCGACCAACCGGAGTCTCGAGTTCCAGGTGAGGTGAATGTTGGTGGAGAAGTTGCTTCTAAGGTTCAGTGACGTCGTCTGATTTTGGGTGAGGAGACTTCTGGAGATCCCAGCCCATCGAGCTCGGAGCCTTCGAAGCAAGACCCGGGAGAAGGTACTTCACGGCTTAGGCCTATTAATCTCCCTCCTGGCTCCCCGAAGACGTTTTCGTACGACGTCAATGTTCCGATTCTGGAGAACCCTGAACAGCTTGCATCCATCTGGCGGAAACTAAGGAATCCTTCTTGCGAGCTCCCTCTTTTGGAACAGATGCGAGGTGGCGATGCCTATGTACAGATGGCTGTTGCAAATGCCAAGGTTAGTCGTGTGGAGTAGTTTTATAGATACTGGAATCTTAGCTCTAATTTTTTCGTTTTTAGGCTATGGAGGCTAGTAACGAGTACGCTGCTTTGATGGAGGAGCGGTTGGCAAATTTCCCTACCAGGGAAGAGCTCGATGGCCAGCTTACTTTGATCCAACATTTGCGATCAAAGTTAAGTGCGTCGCAGGCGAGCGAGCAGCAGCGAGCGAAGGAGGTCGAAGACCTGAAGGTGCTATTAACGGCCAACACGGCGGAGAAGGTCGCGCTTGAGGAGGAGAAGGTCGCGCTTGAGGGGGACCTTGAATCGTTGAAGGCGAAGTTCAAACGAGACGCTGAGTTACGAGACAAAGCAGCTCGGAGGAAGAAGCGAGCTGCCTGTCGGTTGGTAGCCAAGGGTTACGACGCTGCTCTTTATACGGCGAGGGGGACTATCCGGAGGAGGAAAGCCGAAAGCGCTGCGAAGATACGCTTGCAGGAGGTTCGTGCGAAAATCGAGGCTTTGACCGAGTACGGGGAAGACGGCTTTGAGCTCGAGGAGGAGCTGGATCGTCTTAAGGGCCTAGAGACGTCGATGGAGATTGATTATGGCCTGGCGGTAGTGTCGGACGACTCTCTCAGGGGTCTCGACCTTCCTCAGGTCTCTGATGATTCCGTTAATCTAGGAGGTTAAATGACGTCGATCGGGTCGACGTTTTATGTTTTATTTGTATTTAAAGACTTTGTTGTTTGCTTTTGTTTTTGTTATTTATGTATGTTGTGTGTTGCTGTTGTTGAAGAACATTTATATATGCTTTCAACGAATTAACGGATGATACCTTTAATCTGGGTTTGTGTATTTTTGTTTGAGAATGCGTTTAGTATCTTTCTTAGATATTTTTGATGAAGTAGAGACTGATCAGGAATCTACTTTGTTTGAGTTCGTGTGATGAACGATGTTTTGTTAGAAGATTGTTTGGGCTGCGCTCGATGTTGAGCTGCCTACGTACCCTTATTCGCGGGATCAAGCCGATTCGTAGTTCTGAAAAGCGTTTTTATTTTATGTCGTTAGTGGCCCCCAGTTCGATGTTGGATCGGAGATGGGACGTCGAAGTTAATTATAATATCTTCTGAGGTTGTAGGCGTTCCACGGCCTCAATTCGGGACGTCCCGTTTTGCATTTTTCTAGTTCGTAGACGCCGTCGCGAACTTCTTTTGTTATTTTGTATGGGCTTTCCAATCTCGTTCCTAATTTTCCTGAACCCTTTTCTTTTGTTCCATCGAACACCTTTCGTAGCACCAGGTCGCCGATTGAGAAGCTGCGGCCTCTTACATTTGAGTCGTAGTAACGAGCAGCGGCTTGCTGGTAGTTTTGGATGCGCACCGCAGCTCGCTCTCGACGTTCTTCGATCATGTCCAGATGTTCGAGCAACATTGCCTCGTTTATCTCGACGTTATCGGGACATATTCCTTGTCTTTGATATGGGACCTCGATCTCGGGAGGTATTACTGCCTCAATTTCGTACGTTAGGGAGAACGGTGTTTCGTGGGTTTCTGTATGGGGTGTTGTTCGGCATGTCCAGAGTACTCCGTTCAGCTCTTCGCTCCATTTAGATTTTTTGAGGTCGAGCCTCTTCTTTAAGTTGTTTACTATCGTTTTGTTCGCAGCTTCGGCATGTCCATTGCACGTTGGGTATCGAGGGCTTGCGAACTTTAGCTTGATCTTCCACTTGTCGCAGAAATCTTTGATAACCTTCGAGATGAATTGGGAACCGTTATTGGTGATTATTTCGTATGGGAGTCCGTGTCGACAGACAATATTTTTGGTGATCCTTCTTCGAGGGATGTCTATACTGGGTCGATCTATTCCTTCTACCGGAATTACTCTTCTTATAGTCGGATTTGACGTTGATGCTAAGGCGGCCAGAGCGTCCGCTGAGGTGTTTTCTCCCCTTGGAATCCTCGTAAGCTCGAATTCGTCGAACTGCTTTGCATTTCCCCTTAGTACTGCTAGGTAGGCCTCCATCCTTTCGTTTTTAGCCTCGTACTCGCCGTGGAATTGGGTAGTGACGAGCTGTGAGTCGCTGAAGGCGCTTATCTTTCGGGCTCCGATGCTTTGGGCGAGTCGTAGTCCGGCGATCAGGGATTCATATTCGGCTTCGTTGTTGGATGCGTTGAAGCCTAAACGAAAAGATTGTTCGATCATCTCTCCAGTTGGAGATTCGAGCTGTATTCCAACACCCGACCCTTGCTTCGATGATGCTCCATCGACGTGGAGTTTCCATTCTCGGGTCTTGTTATCGGTGTCAGTTTCTCTGGGAACGAGCTCGATGATAAAATCCGCTAGTACTTGTGCTTTCGAGCTCGTTCGTGGTTTCTATTCTATATTGTATTCTCCGAGCTCGATTGCCCACTTTGCTAATCTTCCGGATTGTATTGGGCTATGTAGGACCGTGCGTAATGGCTGCGACGTCATTACCATGATCGTATGGGATTGGAAATATGGCCTCCATTTTCGTGCGGCGTTCACCACCGCTAGGGCCAGTTTTTCCATCACGGGATATCTTGTTTCGGCATCGAACATGGATCTGCTAACGTAGTATATTGGTTTTTGTTCGTTGTTTTCTTCGCGAACTAAGACTCCACTTACTGCGTGTTCAGAAGTCGCGACATATAGGTATAGAAGTTCGCCGTGAACCGGTTTAGATAAGATAGGGTGTTCGCTTATGTAAGCTTTAAGCTCGCTGAGAGCGGCATCGCAATCGGCATTCCATTCGAACTTTTTGTTTCCTTTAAGAAGTTTGTAAAATGGAAGGCATCGATCCGTTGATCTTGATATAAAGTGGTTTAGCGCAGCGATCTTTCCAGTGAGTCTCTGCACGTCTTTAATCGACTTCGGGGGTAAACTTTCAATAAGTGCCGAGATCTGTTTAGGATTGGCCTCAATCCCTCTTTTGGTCACGAGGTATCCCAGAAATTCTCCAGATGCCACTCCAAACGTGCATTTGGTCGGGTTTAGTTTCATTCCAAACTTATTGAGGATGTTGAAGCATGCTTGGAGTTGAAAGACGTGGTCGTTGGCTACTGAGGACTTTACCAGCATGTCATCTATGTAAACCTCCATAGTTTTCCCTAGTTGGTTAGAGAACATTTTATTTACCAGCCTTTGGTAGGTTGCTCCGGCGTTCTTCAATCCGAAAGGCATTACTTTATAACAGTATGTTCCCCTTTCGGTGATGAAGCTCGTTTTCTCCTGATCCTCGGGATTCATGAGGATCTGGTTGTATCCGGAGAATACGTCCATGAAGGAGAGCAGCTCGTGGCCTGCAGTAGCTTCGACCAATCGGTCTATATGGGGTAATGGGAAACTGTCTTTCGGGTAGGCTTTATTTAGATCTGTGAAATCAATGCAGACCCTCCACTTTCCATTCTTTTTCTTTACGACGACTGGGTTGGCGAGCCAGTCCGGGTATTGAACTTCGCGAATCGATCCTATTTTTAGTAGTTTGTCAACTTCGTCGTTCACTGCTTTAGCTCTTTCTGGCCCGAGCTTTCTTCGTTTCTGTTTGATCGGCTTAAATGTGAGGTCGACATTCAGGTCATGCGATGCGACGTTGATATCGATGCCGGGCATTTCAGCAGCGGACCATGCGAATGTGTTGATATTATTTCTCAGAAAGATTATTAGGTCGTCCCTGATCTTTGGTTGGAGATCGCGCCCAATGCTAATGCTCTTCTCCGGGGACTTCAGATCTAGGGAGACAGTACATGCGAGGTCCTTCTCAGGATCTTTCGTCGAGGGATCTCGTACCACTGGTTGGTTTGATCCTTTCGGGAACATCTTGCGGTACTCTGTCATGTAACAAGATCGAGATTGTTTTTGTTGGTGATAAATCGAGGGGACCGCCTTCATTTGGTGGAGCCAGGGTCGTCCTAAGACAGCATCGAACAGAGAGAGGTCGTGCATTACGGAGAATTCCGTTTCTTTTTCGAAGTAGTGTGTCTTAACGGTGATTGCTACGTTCCCTAGTAGGGGCACCCTACTTCCACCTCCGAAGCTGCAGAGAGGGGGAGCGTATTTATTAATTGTTAAATCAGGTCGACTGATCTGCTCAAAGGTATCGTGTGATAGCAAATTAGCTACGCATCCGGAATCGATGAGAACCCTCGAAAAAGAGACGCCGGCGAGGTCTATTGTGATGATCATAGAATCATCGTGGGGCATGTCGAGCTCAGCATTCTCGTAAGGGGAGAAGGTTATCGTGCTTTTGTTTGAGGTCGCATGTAACACCCCCGAACCGTCCTAGACATAGGTCGAACCACCGGCTAACAATCAAAGAAGAACATGACCGACGGAGAGACCAACGCCAAGGGTTGGAGATGAAAGGTCAATCGGCCAGCCAACAATCAAACAAGAACATGACTGACCGTCCAACCCAACACCATGGTCCGGAAACGCTACGTGACGGGCTAGGGACGATCCTGTCAGAGTCACAAAATTTACTAAGGCATAAGGCTTTGCACCCCGTATCTAGAGTTAACGGTTTCCGTTAGATCGAAGCCTAAGACTTTTCAACCCGTACCACGACCTAACGTTGTGTTAGACCGGACTAGTCAAATATCAGAGTACTCATGAAGCGCATATAAAACAATTACTTTATTAACTCAAAGAAATATTCATACATTGAATTATTCAAGACTGGGCCCGGACTAATGCCAAATCGAGACAACTAAACACAATATCAAAAATACCGTATACAAAAGGCATGGAAATCTACACCGGCGGTCATAACGTCCAGCACCAAGCTATCCGATCTTCCTACTAAAGAAACCTGCAAAAAGGACAACGGAGTTGGATGAGTAACCTAATGTTACTCAGTGAGCTGGCTACCTCTACCCCAACCTAGAACTAACCCAGACAACCCAAAATAACAATCAATTTAGCCCTAGCAAGAATCTAAACTAAGGCTAAGCAAACCATTACTGAGTTAGACATGGCCTCCTGCCATCATCTAACTTCAAGTAACGGGACCCTGCATGAAAACAAGTCAACAACCAATATCCAAACACAAGCTACTATCAAATCAACCGGTTACTAAGCTAGACTTGGCCTCCTGCCATAATCTAACTTAAAGTAACAGGAACCTGCAAGCAAATCAATCAACCACAATCACAATCGTAATCATCACTCGAGACTTCTCCCGTGGAAGCAGAGTGAATCAACGAGAACATAACATAAATAAGATAAGCAGCAGAATATAATCCACCATTAGCAGCATATAAGGATATATGCTACGACTATATATATATATATATATATACTATACCACCTCACTTCCACAACCACGGAACACCTAACTCGCAGCCACAAAGGCACACGGGCTAGAACATCCAATCTAACTGACATGTAACTTCGATAAGGTGCCACACGACAAAGCATGCTTTCTAGAAACCTCTTCGTACATAGCATGCTTTATGCAACCTCTCTGCCCAAGCGCGTAGAAACATACTCTACCAACCTTCCTTGCCGCAAACTAACATGTAGTACCCACCAAGGATACCACATGACGGAGCATGCTTCCTAGCAACATCCCCGTACAGAGCATGCTTTATGCAACCTCCCCGTACAGAGCATGCTCTATGCAACCTCTCTGCCAAGCCGCGTGGGGACATGCTTACGTAACTTTCCTTGCCGCGTATCCTAGCATTGCTGATCAGGCAAGCTATCAACACGACTCAATACTAA
Organism: Raphanus sativus; assembly: GCF_000801105.2. Classification (NCBI taxonomy): domain Eukaryota; kingdom Viridiplantae; phylum Streptophyta; class Magnoliopsida; order Brassicales; family Brassicaceae; genus Raphanus; species Raphanus sativus. The sequence goes on from NC_079516.1 coordinate 30,841,918, forward strand.
TAACTAGTACCAGAAGTCCGGCCTATATGGCCTAGGACCCCGAGTAGTAACATATAATAAACTAAACAACAGTATCTATATCAATCACATCAACCGGTTAGTCACTCCCTTACCAAGAGCTGACTAACCTCAACAAGCATAAATAAGCAAGCATTAAATCTATCAAGCAAACTACTCAATCAAACCGTTACCCGGATAGTTAAGCCTCCTGCTACGAAACTATCTTTAAAGATAACGGGAACCTGCACTCAACCAAATAACCAAGCAAGAATAGAAAACATGATGTATCCTATTCCTAGTCCTAGTCAGGTTATTAACTCAGTCTTAATTCCATTTCCTCTCAACTTAGCCCGTGCTAAGCTGAGTCCAATTCATAAATAAAATAATCCTAAGGACTCTACCATGCAATAGCATGTTCATTCTAATCTATAATCTATATGCAGACTCGATCTAACCTAAGTTCCAAATGGAACTCAATCAATAAATAAAACTACCCTAAATTCCAAGTGGAATTCAAACAAACCAACTCACAGTGTTCTATGCCGATAAGCAGCTGGTTGATCGGAGAGGACCTAGCCAAAACCCAATGGACGACTTGAATAGACTGGACTGGACTGATCTTGACTTGGACAGAACCTACCCTGATACTGGTATGGACAGAACTCAACTCGAGCAAAACCTTCCCTAACTGCTGGACGATTCATTCGGACTTTCGGCAGAGTATCGAAATAACCTCGACTGAACTGAACCCATGGATCTGAATTGACCTTGGAAAGCAACTCCAATTGATTACCAAAGAATATGACTGACCTGGACGAATTGATTTGGACAGAACCTTCCCTAGGCACTCACTCAAAATCAGTAGAGAATCTGATCTCGAAAACTCTCTAAAACTCTCGAAAAGATCAGAAACTCTTGCTTTCTTTTTCTACTTTCTCACTCTCTCTCTAGCAACGTTTGGGACTGATTTTGGGGTGTGATGGATTAATGAAATGGGAAGGGGTCGTGGGGTTTACATAGGATACATCAACCACTCAGATTCAGCTTGGTGGCAGCCGGTGTGTCGCTTCGCATGGCTCTGGACGCATGTGCGGCGACACCTCGTGCTCCACATGTCTCTCAGCATGGACAAGTCTCATGCAGGGTGACACCTCTCTCCTGCCTGGACGACCAAATATCTCTCAGCATGGCTGGATCACATGCACGGCGACACACAGTGGCCACATGTCGATCAGCATGCTTCGATCGCAGGTTGCGCGACACCTCGTGCTTCTGTGTGTCAAGCTGCATTGGAATGGTTCATGCATGCCTACACCTCCTCCTTTTGTTGACACTCAGCTGGTTAGAGGATAGACATTTGATATAACATGGATTTCACCCGTTTTCTACCATGGTATACTAGTATTTTATTATATATATAATCTGTTTTCTAGCATGTTAGGTATGTTTTCAGGTTCAGGAGCGTTTCGTGATAAAGTGATGTTTTTGGAGCATTTTGGAGTACAAGAGATAATACATCCGAGTTGACCATTCAAGACCAAGTCGGAAGTCAACATTTTGATAAGAATCGATCGATACTCATCCAGAGTTGTCGATCGATGTAGCTGAGAAGATCCGCGTACTAGAAGATTATAATCGATCGATACACATATAGTGTTGTCGATCGATATCGAGGACGAAATGGTTTAGCCGACTACTTCACAAAGACTTCACCAAATTACGAGATTGTCCCTGACGAGTTTTTAACCTAATGGAAATGCTTAAATATTCCTGCTAAGTGTTTTTGACGGCAAGCTTTGAAGAGTCTAAGAAACACAAGTCTTTACAGGCAAAGCAGAGAATGTGAGAGAGAGACTAGATTTTTACATGTTTTGAGAGATTGGAGAGATTTGTGAACTCCATTTGTTATTCTACTTTTATCTATCTATGCAATTCTTTCATCTATCTATTGTTATGAATTGCTTACCTATGTCTGAGTAGTCTACTTGTTAGATCTAGGATTTAAATAGGTTTGTGGGATTAGCCCCAAACTATAATTGCTAAGTTCTGATATTCATCAAATAGATTGCACCCTAAGCTTTTTCTAGAGTGGCTAACTAGAATATAGATCACTAGGATCTTTGATATCTTGAATTATCTATTTGAATTGGTATCTCCTTGGAGAAGAGCTAACCGTCCTCCTTGAGATCTAGTGTTCATTATCGGCTCGGGCCTAAGCATATCTAGAAGCCGTCGATCGATATCCCGACAGGTGAATCGATCGCCGAGCGAAAGGTGTATCGATCGATATCTCTAAAGGATATCGATCGACTCTTTTTCTGTGTCAACATACGATAGTTGAGGCCAGAGATCTAGATTATTTAACCAGTGAGACATCACTGAGAGTTAAGCGACTGAGTTCTATAGTATCATGCAAACAACTTGTTAGGCATTTATTGACATTATAATCTCCATTCCTGAATAAAGCCCTAAGTCTAGCACTCTTTATTTCATTGAAACACCCATCTTATTGTTAGTTAGAGCAACTACCTTGCTCATTTTAGGAATTGCTATTTACATTTTCATCATTTTAGAAATTGCTATTTACATTTTCATCTTATTGTTAGTTAGAGCAACTACCTAGCTCCTCGTGATTCGATCCCTAAGTACTACAGCTGTACCTCTTATTTGAGAGAGTAAGCTCTACTGGATAATTTGAGCACTATCAAATTTGGCGCTGTTGCCGGGGAGCTTTGATCGCCATTAGATTTAATCTTATTAATCTTAGGTTTTTCTTTTTACCGCCCCTTTCTGATTAAAAATTTTCTTATCTTTTCAGGTACATGCCCTGCAGTACCAGAAGCAATAAGAGAAATCAACTACTATTCTCAGAAGATCCTGCACAGTTGGAACGTTCAATCCGGAAAGACCTATGCTCCGCATCGATCGATAGAACCGCAGTACTGTCGACTGATATTCACGTTCAACCGTCGACCGACACTCAGACAGCATCGTCGACCGATACCGCTCGCCGATCCACATCGTTCGATACTACACACCGTACATCGATCGATACTAACCCGCGAGGCATGGTTGCGATTGTTATTCTCACGCAGGACCAGAATGGAAACCTGTATGACCAAGATGGTCATCTGCGTAATGCAACAGGTCAGAAGCTAGATGCACAGGGAAACATAATCCCTGAGCCTGAAGCTGAGGCTACAGGAGAAGCTCAAACACGATCGTTGGCAGACTACAATCGTCCAGACGAGTACTACACCAACATATCAGCTATTTAACTTCCATAGATTCATAAGCCGAACTTCGAGCTCAAGCCTCAGTACTACTCTCTCGTGTCTCAGATACCTTATTATGGGTTATCACACGAGCATCCTATGGACCATCTGGAGAGGTTCGAGGATCTTATCGCTGTTATTCGTATGGATGGAGTCCCTGAGGACTACCTACTCTGCAAGCTCTTCAAATACTCACTGATTGGAGAAGCTTCACACTGGCTCAAGCAGCTACCTACAGGATCACTGACATCCTGGGCCGACATCAAGAACGCCTTCCTGCGTAATTTCTTTGATGAGGCACGTGCTGAAGACTTAAGGAGCAAAATTGCCACTTTCGCGCAAAAGCCTGGTGAGACTTTTAAAGACGCGTGGATCAGATTTAAGTTCTTCCAGCGAGACTGTCCACACCATGGATTCAATGAAGTGCAGCTGCTAAGCACTTTCTACAGAGGTATTGCCTTGAGGTATCAGATGGCTCTTGATACTGCTAGCGAGGGGAACTTAAACACCAGGAATCCAATAGAGGCTGTGAGACTTATTGAGAACCTAGCCAACAGCAGCAGCACCAAGAACACTGACTCTGACAAGAAGAAATCGGTTGAAGCCATCGGGGAAGACCAGATGAATGAAGTCAGAGCCAAGAGAGATGCTTTACATGCATTTCTGGGGTAGCCAGTCTGCTCAGCTGAAGAAGGAGAGGCTAGAGAAGATGATACAGAGGAAGATGTGAACTACATTAGGGGTACTGGATTTCAGAGATATGGAAACCAGAGTGGAAACAAAAACTTTTTTGGCAGTGGTCAGAAGAGTAACTACAACCAGAGTTCACAGTATCAGAAACCCTTCACCAACACCAGGAACTACGGAAACTCAGCTTACCAAAACCCACCACCACCCACCCAGGAGAGTAAGTTTGATGCCATGATTGAAAGAGTTCTAGAAGGACAGCAGAATCTTACAGTAGATTTCAATGGAAAGATTGACTCTGTCTTCAACAATCAGACCACAAGGATAGACACCATTTACACTCAAGTTAAGAAGCTTGAGAAACAGATTGTCAATACTGAAGACTCTATCAGGAGAATTGGAACTTCTAAGGAAGTATGGGAAGGAAGCAGGAAACACCACGTGAATGCCATTATAGATGATGATTTATGGCAAGTGGTGAAGCATGAGAAGCTACAAGAAGGAGACTTTGAAGTGGAAAGTTCACTAAGTTTCAGAGGATCACAATGGTGTCGATCGACACCAACTAGTCCACATCGATAGACACCAACGATGTCCTTCCAGATACGACTGCAGATTGCAACGCGGTAAGGATCTTGACACATGCTGAATTCACGGCTTCGCATCCTCATCCACCCACCCCCACCTACGAAGATATCGACCGACGAGATGAGCCACTCATCGATCGACATAAAGATGAGAAACGTATCGATCGACACTTTTATCCACCTATCGATCGACACGCACCTCTCACATACAGAGTGCAATTACCATCGATTGACAGCAACCGAATCAATGCACTCAGACCCACACCAAAACCACAAGCTAACCCTGCAGACACTACTGGTAAAAGAGTTATCAGAATCCCACTAGAGAAGCTCTTTGAGGAGGTTTACTTCACAAGTAGATTGTGGATGTTCTTCAGAGAAACAAGGGAGACTGAAAATGACATTAGAAGAAGGTTTGACAATGTCAGAGAAGATATGAGGAAAAGGATTACATTGAAGAAGAAGAGTGATCCTGGGAAGTTTGCAATACCCTGCGTGGTACAAGGGATTGAATTTCCTCATGCACTATGTGACATTGGTTCATCAGTCAGCATCTTACCAAAGGTCATGGCAGACCACCTGGGTCTGCAAGTAGAGCCTTCACCAGAGATCTTTACATTTGTGGATTACACTCAGAAAAACTCTAGAGGCTTGATCAGAGACCTGGAAGTTCAGATTGGTAATGCTATTGTCCCTGTGGATTTTCATGTCCTCGACATCAAGCTAAATTGGAACTCTTCCCTCTTACTTGGAAGAGCATTTATGGCTACAATAGGAGCTATATGTGACATGAACACCAACATGATGTGCTTGACTATGATAGATCCAGACATCCACTATGACCCTGTCAACCTTGGCAAACCACCAGCCAAAACCGTGGTAAAAGAAGATGATCTTGGTATCATTGCAGTTTGTCATTGTGAAGTCGAGTATGAGACAGAGTACTCGGGATCGATCGACAGCACCTCAACATCATCGATCGACACCAGCAAGTCAGAAGAGATCGACACCAAACATGGATTATCAATCGACAGAGACCCACCAAATGATGAACTCGATCTACCAGATCATTGCTACCCAAATTTCGCCATCACACCCAACAGAAAAGAAGATGATTACTCAGTAAAGAGTTGGGCAGATAGCGGATTTCATGAGAGTTTTGCAGTAGATATAGCCAGATCTTCCCACAGTGGAGACCACATTGAAGAATATGATAAAGATTATTAGGAAGAGAGAGCTTGGGAAAACTACTTGGAGAATGATAGATTTGCAAATCGATTCCCAAAATTGATCGATATCCATCGTCCACCATCGATCGATTATCTACTTCATCCAGCAAAACGACATCGTCCATCGATCGACATCGCCAGCATCACATCGATCGATATTGACCCAGACGACTTAAAGGACAAAATCAGAATTTCACCGATTAGGGCAACACATGGGTATATAAGATTGACAACACCAGCCACGAATATTCAAACCTCAACACCTTTTACCCAGCAGCTTCCACCAATTAGCAACTTAACAATGGAGGACTGCAACACCAAGAACAATCGATCCAACCCGGCAGCTAGACGATCACCGTCGATCGCCACCACCACTACACCACGATCGACGCCTTTACCAGAGCTCAATCTCGATTTCATGATCCATATGATATGTTGGGGTCAAAAACGGTTATCTCGAAATCAACGGCTAAAATATTTATCGTGCGCAGACTTTCCATAAAACAAGCGTCGAAAGCAAAACAAGTTGTATAGCTTAAAAAACCTATGTTAAAGTCGATCGTTCTTGTTTTACACGATAAACTTTACGAGAAAACCAACTCAGATTTAGTCGTAAAACTTCGATGATACAATCAAGAAGAACCGAGAGACATTAGGTCCGTAGCTGATATGACACGACCATACGAAAGTATACGGAAGAAACGAGAAGTAATCTAAGTTTGGACAGGGCCGAACGACAAGGAATCCGCCTTGAAACTTCAAAGAGCCCGTTCTCTCAAACCGTGAGGACCCAGAAAACGAGCAAGATATCAAATCGAAGCCCTCGCCGAGACCCAGGCCGCCGGGCGGCTAGTCCCTGTGCTGGCCGTGGTCGCCGGCGGCTAGCGCCCGTGCTGGCCGTGGTCGCCGGGCGGCTAGCCCCGTGCTGGCCGTGGTCGCCGGCGGCTAGCGTCCGTGCTGGCCGTGGTCGCCGGGCGGCTAGCCCCGTGCTGGCCGTGGCCGCCGGCGGCTAGCGCCCGTGCTGGCCGTGGTCGCCGGGTGGCTAGCCCCGTGCTGGCCGTGGCCGTCGGCGGCTAGCGCCCGTGCTGGCCGGTGGTCGCCGGCGGCTAGCCCCGTGCTGGCTCGGGTCTTTGGACAACAATCTCCGGTACACAAGTCCCAGTCCCCGGCCATCAGAAGTCTGTACTTCGAGTCTTTCCCAAGTCCTCGCAGGACGAATCATTGAGATTCCGCGTACGAAACTCCGGTTCTTACTCCAATCTAAGACCGTCGGAAAAACACTTCGGAAACTCGTAAGATATCGACGGGAAGGAAGATCCTTAAATTCTTCGTACGAAACAGCGATGGTTATCTTAAGACACCACTCGTCTCAACTCTACGAACGAATGAAGAACTTCCGAAGAAATCGTAGAAAACAACGGAAGTCCTAGAGACGGCCCGAAAGGGACCAAACGCGATCGGACAGTCCGTTTACGATTATCTAAGATAGATACGACGATTTACGTTTATCTTTACGTAACAAGATGAATGCTAAATTTCCGGAAGGATAAATGTCAAGTTTCCCGAAGATAAATGTCAAGTTTCCCGATAAAACATGAAACCGACGAAAATGGAAAAAGCCCGCTTCGCGGCCCAAAAGGAGAATAGACCGTCATAAGAAGGAGTATATAAAGGAGCTTTGGGAGAGAAGGAGGAGGGAGCAAAAATCCTAGAGGGAAAGCAGATCCGAGATTTTAGACTGAGGGAACTTAGAACTTAGGTGGTTAGACTAGCAAGGCATGACCTAGGACGTCTGGCCGCCTCTCGTTCTACCTTCATCTTGTCCGCAGACTTCTGTTCCTTCAGAAGAATCTAACATTCTTTTACTCAGAGTTCCGCACATAGAAACCCTAGGCGTTATTCTCGACACGCCCGTTTCTATGACAAACGCTCGTACTAGACGAACTCCGCAGGCAGTTCGATCTCTTGTTCAAATCTTTCCAACTGAACTACGTCCGACTTGATCCTCGAAAGGGGTACGTAGGCAGCCTTCCTTAAGGTCCAGTCTCAAATCTTAATCGCAGACTCATGTCTCTCTCGGAAGGATCTAACAATCCTTTTACTTAGAGTTCCGCACATAGAAACCCTAGGCATTATTCTCGACATGCCCGTTTCTATGACTAACGCTCGTACTAGACGAACTCCGCCAGGCAGTTCATCTCTTGTTCAAACCCTTCCAACTGAACTACGTCTGACTTGATCCTCGAAAGGGTACGTAGGCAGCCTTCCTTAAGGTCCAGTCTCAAATCTTAATAAAACCTTTCCGCATTTATTTGATCACTTGTCGTTGGTTGTCGCAGAGAATCCGGACCTTCAGGGAAGTTAGGTTTACTTAGCTTTCCTCCGATTTACTTACTTAAAATCGACAGTGCGAATTTCGGTTCCCACAGTTTGGCGCTAGAAGGAGGGGAGGTCGGATTCTCTTACTCAAAAACCTACGATTGGTAACAACAGCATGGCCACATCACCTGTCCGCAACATCGTGTCATTCGGGGACAGAGCAATGGCTGGTCAAGCCAAACCTCACGACGAACTCCTCGTTATCAGACTAACGATCCAGGACATCGACGTAGCAAGAATATTGGTCGACACCGGATGCTCGACAAATATTATATATAAAAACACTCTCGAGAGGATGGGAATCGACCTAAGCGCTTATCACGGACGATCCCAATCCGATAATCGGACTCTCAGGAAACATCACAATGACCCTCGGCTCAGTCGATCTCTCGGTCAGAGCCGGGAGCGTCACGAAGATGGTGGAATTTTTGGTAGTCGACGGTCCAGCAGCATATAACGCGATCGTCGGGACTCCGTGGTTAAACTCCATGCGAGCAATCCCCTCGACTTTCCATCTGTGCCTCAAATTTCCGACCCTCCTCGGAGTTGAAACAATACAAGGAGATCGTAAAGCGCCGCAAGTCTGCTTGGCCGCTGGGTTAAAACGAAAAAAACTCTTGAGCCCGAAACTAACCCAAAAAAGCAAGCAACCCACGAACCAGCATCGCAGGACCCTCCAGAAATCTTCTGGCAATTGCAAAGAGCTGAAGCCCTAGAAGGGAAACGTGAGCCCACTTGCGAACCAGTAATTTCGGTCTGCCTCGACGAGACTAACCCAGAGCGGTGCGTGGAGATTGGAGCCAATCTCCGTGATCCGTTGAAAGCAGAACTCATCGCATGTCTCAAGAAGAACCTTAACACGTTCGCTTGGGCTGCGGAAGATATGCCGGGAATCGACATCAACGTAACATGTCACGAACTCAACATCGATCCAACTCATAAACCCGTAAAACATAAGAGGCGAAAGCTAGGCCCCGAACGGGCAACTGCGGTTAATGAGGAAGTCGAAAGACTCCTCAAAGTTGGATCAATAACAGAAGTAAGATATCCCGACTGGCTCGCCAATCCCGTCGTCGTCAAGAAGAAGAACGGGAAATGGCGAGTGTGCGTCGACTTTACTGATCTCAACAAAGCATGCCCGAAGGATTGTTTTCCGCTTCCGCACATCGACCGTCTGGTCGAGGCAACCGCAGGAAACAAACTCCTATCGTCCATGGACACAACCCCCTCGTTTGGGACTATCGAAGAAAGACTTCGGGAAAATTCATAAAAAGACTTGGTAGTGGAGACAGATTCCTGCCTACCGTATAAAACGGCTATGGTTAGCTTGAACACCAGTTGCCTTAACTATACGTGGAATTGAAATCCTTTCGGAAAAACAAGCGTCACATCAACGGCTTTTCTAAAGAAAAATCGTAAAAACGTCTAAGTCCCAAGACAGCCCAAAAGGGGCCCGAATCACGGCTAAACGACCCACATACGATTTTAGGTAGGATCGAGCCCAAGGCTGATATGACGGTCTGATTACCGAGTAGAGTTTCGACTGAAAATGTTTATAGAATTTCCCGGAAAAATAAAGACTTGTTCTCCCGGAAATCGCGGAGAAACCCCAGAATTACTCATGAAACAGAAAGCACGACTGATCGGGTTACCAATCGGCGTTTCTAATGTTAAAATTCGATAACGTTTTACGGGACACCTTTCGTAAAATAAATCCTCGAAAATATTTCACGAGACACCTTTTGCATGATTAAACTCGACAACATTTTACAAAACAGTTTCCGTAAAATTAACTCGACAACATTTTGCAAAATAACTCTCGTAAAATAAAAGGTCAACAACGTTCTAGGAAACGACTTCTTGCTGGAGGTCAAGATCGATCAGATGAAATCGATACCTGAAAGTCCTCGGAAAAACCAAGTGTTAATCAAGAAACCTTGAGAGACCGAGTGTTGATCGAGAAACCTAAAAAACCAAGAAAACGCACAAGTGACACGAGGAGCACGGTCCCCGGGCGGCTAGACACAGCGTCCCGCTCTAGGCGCCCCTGGGCGGCTAGACGCAGAGTCCTGCTCTAGGCGCCCCCGGGAACTGTTCGGCGAACGCGGCAAATCCTCGCAAAACTATTCCGACGATAGTCCAATCCAATACTTTGCACCTTTCGTAAAATAATCCTAGACAATACTTCACGAGACAGCTTCTGCACGATTAAACTCGACAACATTTTACGAAACAGTTTCCGTAAAATAAACTCGACAACATTTGGTTGAAAAACTCTCGTAAAGTAAAAGCTCGGCAATATTTTACGAAATATCATTCGTAAAGAAAAACAATATCATAAGCTTCTTGACCTGACCAGTTCACTCATAGCTTGACGAAATATCAAGCCTCACTCAAGTGACGTCTTGCCAATCGTTTTCACTTGTCCGCCCACCTTAGCCTTCTTCGAGTTTCGCCTACTTCTCCTCCATTTGCTTCAACGATTCTGCACTATTCCTTCGGGTACATGGTCGATTTAACCAGCAGAACGAAGAAACGAGGATATGAACTTAGGGGAAGACCTTTGACAATGAAACGTTAGAAGACAAAGAGGAACGGACATGAGGCAATCTCGAGTAATCAATGAGACTAAGGTACGTCCGACTTAGAAAATTTTATCAAGGTTTTAATTTTTTCATAGGAAAGGAATGGGAACGTCTTGTAAACTGCCGTAAAATTTAGGGAACTTAGAACCTAGGTGGATAGTCTAGCAAGCTAAGTCTTAGGCATTTTCTTCCAGTTTTGTTCTATTGTTTCTTGACTGCCTAGGCAGAACACGCAAACCGATCTAATCTCTCGAAAATCCGAGAAACGATCGCCGCGCATCCTTGGCATACTCATTCCGCTTCCGTGAGACTAATGGCACGACGGTGAGCTACAAAATTAACGAAATAACCTTCGGTAAAACTTCATGAGTAACCCGAAGCAACTTTCGCCAAAAAAAAAAACGAAGTCAAAGCGGAAACATTTCCCGTCTAAACCACGGAAACAAGGCTACTTTGACTATCTGCGATTTTCTATCTCCATGAAACCGGTCATCCATTACTTTCGTATAACAAGAACATGTTACACAAAAACAGCATAGGGAAAACAAGATCGGTCTCATGCAAAACGACATCGCAATACGGAAAATTACGTCCAAGCGGGAAATAACCCAAAACTGAATCCGAACATGTTCTTCGTCGGTTCCTTAAACTTTATTTCCTCGGATAAAATGAAACAATTCATGCAACCAAAGGAAACTTTATACGAAGCATCTATCGTATAACTGAAACCTAAAGTGGAAAATCGTTTCAAAAGCCATCACCCATAACTCGGAAAACTCCGCTATGATTGGCATGTCTATCTCGACGAACTCTATTCGGCCTCGGCCAACTACGTCTTTCCATAAAGCCCGGACCTGAGTTCGGCATCGCCATTAAGGACAATCGTGAACCAATATGACCTTAATGCGAAAGGTCGTGGTCTGATCGTTTTACCAACTCCTTGGTTAAACGGCTGAACACAGCCTTCACACCAAGACAAAAACAGCTGAACGATCGCCGCTCCAATCACTTAAAGGCCAAACGATAATCCACGATTTGTCATAAAACGCCAAGTGACCATTACGCGAGCGACTCTAGCCCAAAAGCGGAAATCATGCGATAAATTTCTCGTAATAAAATCAGTCCTAACAGCCATACGGTTAACGGAAAAATTTGAACTTAACATCGACTGGTTAAGTTCTATACGCCCCGTAAACAAAGCATGAAAAGAAACACTCGTGACAAAGCTCCAAGAGTTATACGAGTCGTCCTTAAAATCCCGGAAGGCTAACACTTCGCGAAGCAAAGCGAAGGTAGACACTTCTCCCTGGGTCAAATATACGCGACCCCTGGTCCTAATTCCTCGATCAAAAATTTTATAACTTGCACGTCCAAACTGAAACAACAGTTTCTGACTACGGACATTCGCAAAACATCTCCAAGCCCGCGAACATTTGAAATACAGCACAAGGGAAAATTAACTCGTACACATTTGAAATGTGTATGCTTGTATAATCCCACTTTTTGAAGAAACCGGATTTTCGAAACTCTTTACAAACACAGAAACCGAATTTTCGAAACTCTTCGCAAACAAACTCGCCAATCGCTAAACGGCCTCAACAATGGATCCAGTATCCACCAAATAAATCATAAACTATCGCCGGAAACATTCCGCGATTTCTAAAAGCCCATAGTCCTTTATGGCATAAGAAAAACAAACTTCAAAGCACTGCGAGACGTCGCTTCGTGCCTGAACATTCGTTTTTTCGATTAAAACCTTCATACGCCTTCTAAACGGCATCATATCGTTGTTGCTGATCACAAAAAACGAACTCTAACGTCCTAAACAGACAAGCCACCTAAGGGTAGGCTCTTTTACATCCGACAAGGATCCCATAGCGCGCTATACAAAAAATCCAAATTTTGGTTCTGCACTTCGTAAAGGAAGTAGCTCGATTCGTGCCCAGACAAATCATATAAGCCGATACCACTTCGCGGATTTTAAAACGGTACGAATCAGGTTAAAAATCACAAACATGCAAAACGAAAGCCGATTTGTCATCGCACAGCCTCAGTCTGAGAGTAACCCTAGGTCTTGCCCTAAACCCAGCCTTGCTGGTATCTTAACATCTCATAGGCAAAGCGTCAACGACGCGAGATCCCAAAACTTGTCTCTTCACTCAAGTCTGTACGTTTTCACGAAATTTCGCGTAAATCGTAAACCGCAGGGATTGATAAACCTAGACGCTCCCCGGAGCATCACCTTCATCCTCAAAAACTCCCCAAAGAAGGAACGGTCTCACCGTCGCCTCCATTGGTCGCACCACCGCTGCATGTCTCATATGCGCCGGCTTCGCGATCCTTGTCTGCCTGGTCCTGGTCCTCCGAACCCTCCGAATCCAGGACAAGGGTGCACACGGATTTCAGACCAGCGAGATCGAGTCGAAGTTGCGAGTCTCCGTCTCCTCGAGACTCTGAATCTTCTGTTGAAGACGACAGACTTTCGAGGACATATGTTCTTCTTTCTTCACATTAAGCAACGAACTCACGGTCTTCCCGACGTCACGTTCAGATCGCCAATCAAAGGTGATGTGGATTTCCGCAATGAAATACTCTTGGCCAAAAATTTTCGATTTTCAACTCATAATCTTCCGCCCGCAAGATCGTCTCCGCGTCTTACAGGCTGGGGGCTAACTGTTGGGTCAAAAACGGTTATCTCGAAATCAACGGCTAAAAATATTTATCGTGCGCGGACTTTCCATAAAACAAGCGTCGAAAGCACAAACAAGTTGTATAGCTTAAAAAACCTATGTTAAAGTCGATCGTTCTGTTTTACACGATAAACTTTACGAGAAAACCAACTCAGATTTAGTCGTAAAACTTCGATGATACAATCAAGAAAGAACCGAGAGACATTAGGTCTGTAGCTGATATGATACGACCATACGAAAGTATACGGAAGAAACGAGAAGTAATCTAAGTTTGGACAGGCCGAACGACAAGGAATCCGTCTTGAAACTTCAAAGAGCCCGTTCTCTCAAACCGTGAGGACCCAGAAAACGAGCAAGATATCAAATCGAATCCCTCGCCGAGACCCGGCCGCGGGGCGGCTAGCCCCCGTGCTGGCCGTGGTCGCCGGCGGCTAGCGCCCGTGCTGGCCGTGGTCGCCGGGCGGCTAGCCCCGTGCTGGCCGTGGTCGCCGGCGGCTAGCGCCCGTGCTGGCCGTTGTCGCCGGGCGGCTAGCCCGTGCTGGCCGTGGTCGCCGCGGCTAGCGCCCGTGCTGGCCGTGGTCGACGGGCGGCTAGCCCCGTGCTGGCCGTGGCCTCCGGCGGCTAGCGCCCGTGCTGGCCATGGTCGCCGGGCGGCTAGCCCCGTGCTGGCCGTAGTCGCCGGCGGCTAGCGCCCGTGCTGGCCGTGGTCGCCGGGCGGCTAGCCCCGTGCTGGCCGTGGCCGCCGCGGCTAGCGCCCGTGCTGGCCGTGGTCGCCGGGCGGCTAGCCCCGTGCTGGCCGTGGCCGCCGGCGGCTAGCGCCCGTGCTGGCCGTGGTCGCCGGGCGGCTAACCCCTGCTGGCTCGGGTCTTCGGATAACAATCTCCGGTACACAAGTCCCAGTCCCCGGCCATCAGAAGTCTGTACTTCGAGTCTTTCCCAGTCCTCGCAGGACGAATCATTGAGATTCCGCGTACGAAACTCCGGTTCTTACTCCAATCTAAGACCGTCGGAAACACTTCGGAAACTCGTAAGATATCGACGGGAAGGAAAATCCTAAATTCTTCGTACGAAACAGCGATGGTTATCTTAAGACACCACTCGTCTCAACTCTACGAACGAATGAAGAACTTCCGAAGAAATCGTAGAAAACAACGGAAGTCCTAGAGACGGCCGAAAGGGACCAAACGCGATCGGACAGTCCGTTTACGATTATCTAAGATAGATACGACGATTTACGTTTATCTTTACGTAACAAATGAATGCTAAATTTCCGGAGGATAAATTGTCAAGCTTTCCCGAAGATAAATGTCAAGTTTCCCGATAAACATGAAGGCCGACGAAAATGGAAAAAGCCCGCTTTCGCGGTCCAAAAGGAGAATAGACCGTCATAAGAAGGTGATACAAGCCTAAGCTGTCAAAGGCTCACAAAACTCTTGGATGAACAGATCTTTTAAGCAAACTAATAGATAGCAAGATGATGATGGGTTTGAAGAGCACCACAAAGGCTGCGGATGGCTTTGAATACAACTCACAAGCCACAGTCTTAGTGAATCCACACAAAGACAGAGACTTACACGTTCACTAAGCAATGAATCCACCAAACCACTTAGAAGAACAATAGAGACAAAGCAAAAGCTTAAAGAGAAAATTCTCGGTTTATTATAAAAATGATCAAAGGTGAAAAACAATGATGAATGGTCTTGAGCTTATATAGGCTCGACCTTGACTCAACTACAACGTTCTAATACTCTAGAAAGGAAAGAAATACACGAAAATAAAGTAGACAAATAATGAGTTTGGCTCCTTGAAGAAAACTAGCCGTTAGGCTGATTTCTTGCCATTGAAGAGATGTGATCTTGTATCTGGATATCTTGGTGAAGTATCCACGAAATAATAGTCTCTGGCTGCTGAATAATCTCATAAGGGTCTTGGTTTCTTCTGGTTCAAAGGAATAGAGCCGTTGGTCCTTGCTCATCAAGTGGTGGGAACTTTCCTTGAATGCATTTGGTGTGTCCGGATATGGGAAGTTGTTGTCCATGAAGATTCGCCTGTTCCTCTGCATGCTGGCACATGGAATGAAGATGTAAGCAGCTTCTGGTTGGTCAGTAATCTCTCCTGGTTGCCAAGTCTTGATTTGATACTGATTGAACCGGTTAGCTTCCAATTGAAGCAAGTGCATAACTGGTTTAGCCGGTTTTGATGAATGGATCATAACTTCATAATTACGTGGGCTTTTCTCCTCATTCTTGGCTTGTTGGAAAGCTAAGAGATCCATCTTGAATCCCATAGCTGAATTTGGCTCGGTTCTCTTCTTGGTTGGTTTGAAATTCTCTTCTAAAGACTGGTACTCGCAAACGGATGGATTGGAAAACCTCCAACTTGAAAAATTCATAACTTCCTTCTCCGTGAAGCTTTTCTTGAAATTCCAATTGTGCTTGACTCCTTCTTGAGTGTAGAATCCAGGAAAATTGTCCTCGAGATAAAAACCCTCCTGGTTGGAACGATATGGCATTTTGAATGCACCTATGTCGCTGCTGGCTCCAATGTAGCTTGTATGGTTGGTCTCATGAGTTGGTGGTTCGGCTACTGACTTGAGGTCCTCATCATTCTCTCCCTCTTCAAAAGGTTTTGTCCTCAAAACAAATTTATCTGCACCAAGATAGAGCAAGTCAGGTTTCATCCTCTTTTGAGATTCTAGGGTCTTACCTTGGTATTGTATTGGTTTGAACTTTGATGGCACATCTGGTGGTTCTTCTTTGGAAAAATAGGATAGGATCACTCCTCTGGTCCGGTCTGGTGTGATCTTGGCTTTGGGTAGTTCTCCTCTGGAATCTTCAGCATTGGTTCCTGTCATAGACTCAACATCTTTGGCTAAAGACAAGTGGGTTATAGAAGTCATGGAATAATCAGCATATAAATCGTTTTGAGAAATTCCATTTTCAGTAGATGTTAAAATCTCTTGCTTCCTCTCTAAGTGTGATCTAAGAAAAGGAGTATAATCTACACACTTATCTAAACAGCCTGTTTTTTTCTCACATTTATCAGGACCTGATAAACCAGTGTGCACATTATCCAAGTTTTCAGTAAGCAAACAAGGGATAGGATCACTTACCTGAAGTGGATCTGGTTCAGGGATGATTTCTTTTTGTTCTAATCTCTCAGACACGTTCTCTTGGCCTTCACTGAGACCTGCATCAACATTCTGGACAGAGTGCAAGTGCATCATACCAGTGTTTTGATAAGTAGGATTATTCACAGTAAGTTCAGAAATCACCTCATTATTAGTTGGGACTTGAAAAATTTCAAGTCTTGGACTTGCTTGCACAGCAAGGTTGGGTTCTTGTTCCTTGATTTCCATGTTAGTACCTGAAATATTTTCAACCTCTTGGGCACTAGACAAGTGTGTTAAGACAGTCATGGAATTACTAGAAACAGAATTATATTTAGCTTTCATCAAGTTGAGAAGTTCTTCAAACTTTCTATCTATCCTATAAAAAGAATCATCCAAGCTAGTAAAGGAATCACTTACCTCCAAGTTAGTTTCTTTTGCTAACTTCACAGCTCGTTTTGTGGGACAATCTTTTGCAAGATGACCATGGCCTTGACACCTATAACAAATAACCTCAGGTGGTTTTAAAGATTTAAAGTATTCACCTTGGTTTTGTTTGACTTGAGGTGTATGCACTGGTTTTGAGCTTTGCCTCTTGTTTGCCGGCTGCAAGACTTGGGGTTGTACCACTCTGTTTGTAGACACCTTCTGATTGTGCTCTGCCCTTTCCACAAACTGCTTATACATGAGCCTCTTCAACTCTGCCCAAGTAAAAGGTGGATCATTGTAATAGATCCGATCAGCATCAAGTTGGCTCCACCATTTTTATGCTTCTCCAACTAAGGTATCTCTTGCATATGATGGTTGTAACTTCTCTGGAATTCTCCAAGCTATAAACCATTGCTCCATGTCGTCCTCCCACCTTAGATATGAACTTGGTCCTTGCTTTTGACCAGAAAAATGTATAGATGGTGTATCGGAGCGATTCTGCCTAAGATGATTACCATTGTGGTTCCATTGATTGCTTTGGATATGGCTTGATCGGTTTCCCTGGTAAGGTCTTTCTGGTGTAGACATGGTGGTTTTCATTCTCCTTGGACAAGCTTGAACATAGAATTTCCCCTCAGATCTACCCCCATAGGTGCCCTTTAATTTGGGACCATAGCAACTTGAGTATTGGTCCAGTGGCTCTTGTTCCTCCTCCTGGTACTCTTGTTCAACATTTAGAGCATACTCTTGAATAGAGTTCACGCACCAAGAACTATCAGTATGATCATCTCCATCACTCCAACAATCTGGACCAGCTTCTTCTCCCCAATCTACTTCTGAAGTGTTGTATTCTTCAGCTTCTTCTTCACTCTCCATGGTTGCAAAGCTTTTAGAACAATGCCTCGCAAGAAAAAAAGAAAATATTCAGAATCAAGTGATCAAAGAAGAAAATGTGACAAGTAAAAATAAAAGAAAGAAGAAAAATAGAAGTCTACAAAAAAATGGAAGTTTTCTGATTTTTTTTTTTTAAACTGTAAAAGAAATAATAAAACTACTTCAACTTTTTTTTTAAATATTAATTAATGAAAGCACGAAATATAAAGACTAAAACAAGAAAAATCAACTTTTTATTTTTGTTTTCAAATTTAAAGGAAACAAAACAAGAATCAAAACAGATTTTGTGATTGTTGCAAATAAACCGAAAAAGGAAAGTGGAGCTATGCAAGTAAATGCAAACAAAGATGATATTTTTTTTGAGTTTTCTAAATGAATCAAACAATACAATGAGCTATCCTTTTCGTGCCTATCACTGGTTATAAGACCAAGAATAAGCAAATGCAAGAAAAGGACAAAAATTGCAAGCAATGCGATTTTTTATGGATTTTATGATTTTATAAATGAAAACAAAAGCAAAACAAAATTAAAAGAGATAAAGGTTGGATGAACACAACCTGGGATAGGAGCTTTAAGCTCTGATACCAGAAATGATACAAGCCTAAGCTGTCAAAGGCTCACAAAACTCTTGGATGAACAGATCTTTTAAGCAAACTAATAGATAGCAAGATGATGATGGGTTGAAGAGCACCACAAAGGCTGCGGATGGCCTTTGATACAACTCACAAGCCACAGTCTTAGTGAATCCACACAAAGACAGAGACTTACACGTTCACTAAGCAATGGAATCCACCAAACCACTTAGAAGAACAATAGAGACAAAGCAAAAGCTTTAAAGAGAAAATTCTCGGTTTATTATAAAAATGATCAAAGGTGAAAAACAATGATGAATGGTCTTGAGCTTATATAGGCTCGACCTTGACTCAACTACAACGTTCTAATACTCTAGAAAGGAAAGAAATACACGAAAATAAAGTAGACAAATAATGAGTTTGGCTCCTTGAAGAAAACTAGCCGTTAGGCTGATTTCTTGCCATTGAAGAGATGTGATCTTGTATCTGGATATCTTGGTGAAGTATCCACGAAATAATAGTCTCTGGCTGCTGAATAATCTCATAAGGGTTTTGGTTTCTTCTGGTTCAAAGGAATAGAGCCGTTGGTCCTTGCTCATCAAGTGGTGGGAACTTTCCTTGAATGCATTTGGTGTGTCCGGATATGGGAAGTTGTTGTCCATGAAGATTCGCCTGTTCCTCTGCATGCTGTCACATGGAATGAAGATGTAAGCAGCTTCTGGTTGGTCAGTAATCTCTCCTGGTCGCCAAGTCTTGATTTGATACTGATTGAACCGGTTAGCTTCCAATTGAAGCAAGTGCAGAACTGGTTTAGCCGGTTTTGATGAATGGATCATAACTTCATAATTACGTGGGCTTTTCTCCTCATTCTTGGCTTGTTGGAAAGCTAAGAGATCCATCTTGAATCCCATAGCTGAATTTGGCTCGGTTCTCTTCTTGGTTGGTTTGAAATTCTCTTCTAAAGACTGGTACTCGCAAACGGATGGATTGGAAAACCTCCAACTTGAAAAATTCATAACTTCCTTCTCCGTGAAGCTTTTCTTGAAATTCCAATTGTGCTTGACTCCTTCTTGAGTGTAGAATCCAGGAAAATTGTCCTCGAGATAAAAACCCTCCTGGTTGGAACGATATGGCATTTTGAATGCACCTATGTCGCTGCTGGCTCCAATGTAGCTTGTATGGTTGGTCTCATGAGTTGGTGGTTCGGCTACTGACTTGAGGTCCTCATCAGAAGGAGTATATAAAGGAGCTTTGGGAGAGAAGGAGGAGGGAGCAAAAATCCTAGAGGGAAAGCAGATCCGAGATTTTAGACTGAGGGAACTTAGAACTTAGGTGGTTAGACTAGCAAGGCATGACCTAGGACGTCTGGCCGCCTCTCGTTCTACCGCAGACTTCTGTTCCTTCGGAAGAATCTAACAATTCTTTTACTCAGAGTTCCGCACATAGAAACCCTAGGCGTTATTCTCGACACGCCCGTTTCTATGACAAACGCTCGTACTAGACGAACTCCGCAGGCAGTTCGATCTCTTGTTCAAATCTTTCCAACTGAACTACGTCCGACTTGATCCTCGAAAGGGGTACGTAGGCAGCCTTCCTTATGGTCCAGTCTCAAATCTTAATCGCAGACTCATGTCTCTCTCGGAAGGATCTAACAATCCTTTTACTTAGAGTTCCGCACATAGAAACCCTAGGCATTATTCTCGACATGCCCGTTTCTATGACTAACGCTCGTACTAGACGAACTCCGCCAGGCAGTTCGATCTCTTGTTCAAACCCTTCCAACTGAACTACGTCCGACTTGATCCTCGAAAGGGGTACGTAGGCAGCCTTCCTTATAGTCCAGTCTCAAATCTTAATAAACCTTTCCGCATTTATTTGATCACTTGTCGTTGGTTGTCGTAGAGAATCCGGACCTTCAGGGAAAGTTAGGTTTACTTAGCTTTCCTCCGATTTACTTACTTAAAATCAACAGTGCGAATTTCGGTTCCCACACCTTCTATCCAGATGATTCCAGATTAGCCTGTTCGGACATATGCCATTATCTTCATGATTCTTATCAAACCAGGATGAACCACGATCTAAGAAGCTTTATTTGGAACCACTAATCAATGGAGAATAACCAGGAAGTTGAATAAATCTCATAAGTGTTGTAAGCAAGAAGATATCCCACCTTCTATCCAGATGATTCCAGATTAGCCTGTTGGGACATATGCCATTATCTTCATGATTCTTATCAAACCAGGATGAACCACGATCTAAGAAGCTTTATTTGGAACCACTAATCAGAGAGAATAACCAGGAAGTTGAATAAATCTCATAGGAGTTGGGATTAAGAAGATATCCCACTTTCTATCCAGATTATTTCAGATTAGCCTGTTCGGACATATGGCAATATCTTCATGGTTCTTATCAAACCAGGATGAACCAATATATAGGAAGCTTGATTGGGAACCACTAATCAGTGGAGAATAACCAGGAAGTTGAATAAATCTCATAGGAGTTGTGAGTAAGAAGATATCCCACTTTCTTTCCAGATGATTCCAGATTAGCCTGTTCGGACATATGGCAATATCTTCATGATTCTTATCAAACCAGGATGAACCACGATCTAAGAAGCTTTATTTGGAACCACTAATCAGTGGAGAATAACCAGGAAGTTGAATAAATCTCATAAGTGTTGTGAGCAAGAAGATATCCCACCTTCTATCCAGATGATTCCAGATTAGCCTGTTTGGACATATGCCATTATCTTCATGATTCTTATCAAACCAGGATGAACCACGATCTAAGAAGCTTTATTTGGAACAACTAATCAGTGGAG
Source organism: Raphanus sativus (assembly GCF_000801105.2). Lineage (NCBI taxonomy): Eukaryota > Viridiplantae > Streptophyta > Magnoliopsida > Brassicales > Brassicaceae > Raphanus > Raphanus sativus. The sequence goes on from NC_079516.1 coordinate 30,863,175, forward strand.
AATAACCAGGAATTTGAATAGATCTCATAGGAGTTGTGAGTAAGAAGATATCCCACTTTCTATCCAGATGATTCCAGATTAGCCTGTTCGAACATATGGCAATATCTTCATGATTCTTATCAAACCAGGATGAACCACGATCTAAGAAGCTTTATTTGGAACCACTAATCAGTGGAGAATAACCAGGAAGTTGAATAAATCTCATAAGTGTTGTGAGTAAGAAGATATCCTACCTTCTATCCAGATGATTCCAGATTAGCCTGTTCGGACATATGCCATTATCTTCATGATTCTTATCAAACCAGGATGAACCACGATCTAAGAAGCTTTATTTCGAACCACTAATCGTGGAGAATAACCAGGAAGTTGAATAAATCTCATAAGTGTTGTGAGCAAGAAGATATCCCACCTTCTATCCAGATGATTCCAGATTAGCCTGTTCGGACATATGCCATTATCTTCATGATTCTTATCAAACCAGGATGAACCACGATCTAAGAAGCTTTATCTGGAACCACTAATCAGTGGAGAATAACCAGGAAGTTGAATAAATCTCATAGGAGTTGTGAGTAAGAAGATATCCCACTTTCTATCCAGATGATTCCAGATTAGCCTGTTCGAACATATGGCAATATCTTCATGATTCTTATCAAACCAGGATGAACCACGATCTAAGAAGCTTTATTTGGAACCATTAATCAGTTGAGAATAACCAGGAAGTTGAATAAATCTCATAGGAGTTGTGATTAAGAAGATATCCCACTTTTTATCCAGATGATTCCAGATTAGCCTGTCCGGACATATTGCAATATCTTCATGATTCTTATCAAACCAGGATGAACCAATATATAAGAAGCTTGATTGGGAACCACTAATCAGTGGAGAATAACCAGGAAGTTGAATAAATCTCATAGGAGTTGTGAGTAAGAAGATATCCCACTTTCTATCCAGATGATTCCAGATTAGCATGTTTGGACATATGGCAATATTGATAAATTGTGTGAATTAAGAGAGTAATACTTGTGAGAATAGAGAATCAAATAGAAAGAAGAGCAAGATCCAAGAGAGAGAGAGAGAGAGAGAGAGAGAGAGGAGAGAGAGAGAGAGAGAGAGAGAGAGAGAGAGAGAGAGAGAGAGAGAGAGAGAGGAGAGAGAGAGAGAGAGAGAGAGAGAGAGAGAGAGAGAGAGAGTTGTTGACATGAAGAAATAAAAGGAGTGATCTGATGTTAACAAGAGACTATGAGAAGAATGAAGAGGAGAAGTGTTTGGCGCGCCAGTGAAGAGTTTGAATGAGCTCATGAGTGTCTTGCAAGTCAAGGAAAGACTTGGGATTATTTAAAAGGAGAGTTTAAATGGGAAGGATGTCGACAAAGTGGAAGAGAACGTTGAGAGAGTGATCACGGGTTCAACAAGGAAGATCAGAGGCAGTGAACCGTTGTGAAAGGTCACTATCACCCGACTGAACGAGCCTGCCCTGATCTCGACCTCTCTCCTATTTCTTTATTCTTTCTGTACTACCTTCATTTGTTTATTTCCTTTATTGTGTCGATCTTCCTCCTCTTGTTGGTCTTTAAATATCTTGTAACATGTTACCACTTATGATTAAGGAAATATACTTCCTCATATTCTCTCTTCTCATTTGCGCAAACTCACTCACTCTCTCTCTCTCTCTCGGATCTTCCTCATACTTGTTTCTTTGATACTTCAAATTCTCACCAATCTTACTCTATTAATCCATACAAATTAACATGGTATCAGAGCATCAAAGCTCTTGAAACCTATTTCTCTTCCGCAAATCTACTCTGTTCTTATTTCAAATTCATCTCACAAACTTCTCTCTCCTGTTCTTGGCGACTTGAAGAAAGATGGATGAACACAACAGCAACCACAAACATCTCAACATTCCTGTGACTTTGAAAGGGGTTAATTACCTCTTCTGGGCCAGGATGGTGAAGAGAGCTCTTGGAGGCAAAGGCTTGTGGAAGTATGCAACAACTGAAGCACCCACAAAGCCTACTGTCCAAGAAGAGAAGGGAAAAGAGAAAGAAGAAGCTGATGAAGACAAATGGGGCCAAGAAGACCTCATGGTGCTCTCAGCTCTCCTTAGCTCTCTTGAACCCGCAATCATGGAGTCCTACTCCTACTGTGAGACCACCAAGCAGCTATGGGATACTCTGTACAAAGTGTATGGGAATGTTTCCAACCTGACAAGGGTCTTTGAAGTGAAGAAAGCTCTCAATGGTCTCAACCAAGGGGACATGGAGTTTCAATCACACTTTGGCAAGTTTAGATCTCTTTGGGCCGAGCTGGAGCTGCTGAGACCTCACACTGTGGATCCTGACATCCTCCTAGCCAGGCGTGAAGAAGACAAAGTCTTTGGAATGCTTCTCACCCTCAACACATCCTATGGAGCACTAATCAAACACATCTTAAGAGCTGATAAACTCCCTGACTTAGATGATGTTTGTGCACAAATCCAGAAGGAAGAAGGGTCAGTAAGCTTGTTTGGAAGCAAAGGAGACTTAAACATGGCGCATCAAGCTGAGGAGATTGTTGCCAACAAAGCTGCTTACAAGCATGAGGATAGGAAGTCCTTGATCTGTGACCACTGCAAGAAGAAGGGTCATCTCAAAGACAAGTGCTGGATCCTGCACCCTCACCTAAAGCCCAACAAGTTCAAGGAACCAAGATCACAGTACCAGGATGCAAGAGCTAACTTCTCAGCTGATGGTGTTGAACCGGCGACTCCAAACCAAGGTGGTGGAAGCGCCATGGCATCTACATCAGTGTACAACACACCAAGGCCTAACCTGGATGAACTCCTCAAGAAGTCTGACTTGGATGCTCTCATCAAGGCCCTAAAAGAATCTGGTATCTCTAGAACTCTTGGTATCTCTCTCAATGCTTCTCACACTGCTGGTGATGTTTTAAACTTGTTAAAATCGGCTAAACCATTGATAATTGACTCTGGTGCTTCACATCATATGATTAGTGATTTAAACCTGATTAAAAACATAGTTCCAGCCTTAGGAAATGTGATGATAGCTAATGGTGATAAAATCCCAATCAAAGGGGTTGGCGATCTTAAGCTATTTGATAAAGAATCAAAAGCCTTTTATATGCCAACCTTTGCTTCAACCCTGTTATCTGTTAAGAGAGTCACAAATGATTTAAATTGTCATGTTACTTTCACTCCTAACAGTGTGTATTTTCAGGATATTGATTCAAGTAAGTTGCTTGGAAAAGGTGTCACAAAAGGAGATTTATATTTGCTTGAGGACACAAGACCAGCATCTGATTTATCTGTTGCATTTGTTTCTGTTTCTGATTTCCCTAAAGATGTAATGTGGCATGCTAGATTAGGACATCCTCATTCTCATGCCTTAAACATTCTGTTGCCTAGTGTTAATTTTCAAAACGATTGTGAAGCTTGTATTCTAGGAAAACATTGTAGAAATGTGTTTCCTAAATCCAAGACTATCTATGATAATTGTTTTGACTTGATTCATTCGGATGTATGGACTGCCCCATGTGCATCTAGAGAACACCATAAGTACTTTGTGACATTCATAGATGAAAAGTCTAAGTACACTTGGATAACTCTGTTGCAATCTAAAGATAGCGTGCTAGAAGCTTTTAAAAACTTTCAAAATTACTTCACTAACCATTTCAATGTCAAGATTAAAATTCTTAGGTCAGATAATGGTGGTGAATACACTAGCACAGCTTTCAAACAACACTTAGCCGCGCATGGGATCATACACCAAACTAGCTGTCCTTACACTCCACAACAAAATGGTGTAGCTGAAAGGAAGAATAGGCATCTAATGGAGGTGGCCAGGAGCATCATGTTTCATGCAAATGTCCCTAAGAGGTTTTGGGGAGATGCAGTTGTCACTGCCACTTACCTGATCAACCGCACTCCCACTAGAGTCCTCCTTGATTCCACACCATATGAGGTACTGAACAAAACTAAACCTTCCATAGATCATTTGAGGGTTTTTGGGTGTGTTTGTTTTGTCTTTATACCAGGAGAACTAAGGAACAAGCTAGAACCTAAGAGCACTAAGGCAATGTTTATTGGCTACTCTACACATCAGAAGGGATATAAGTGTTATGTTCCAGAAACAAGAAGGGTCCTAGTGTCAAAGGATGTTAAGTTCCTGGAATCAAAAGGCTACTATGCTGAGAGGAGTTGGGAAGAGCTTGAGAACCTATCTCAATCTGCCTCGGATAGAGCAAGCAACCTTAGAGTGGTGATGGAGAGGCTTGGTATCAGTTTATCTAGATCACCAGCCCCGGTCAGTGAGGTTCCAACACAAGCTACAGAAGAAGCAGCTACAGATGTTGAGATCACTCATCTTGATCCTGAAGGGGGTGATAGTACTGAACAACAACCAATGCAAACTCAAGAAACCTCAGTATCTCATGATCAAGATGAGATGATTGCACCAACCGAAGTCACTGAAGCTGAAGTAGAACCTGAACAGATACAACCAAGAAGAAGTACAAGGATCAGGAAACCAGCTTCAGAATGGACCAAGACAAGAGTGTACTTCAATGCAGAAGCCGTGGCACATCCCATTAGTGCAGTATGCTCACTAGCTCACTACCCAGCAGAGCATCAAGCCTTCATCACTGAAGTGGATCAAGAATGGATTCCAAAGACATATGAGGAAGCCATGCAAGATGAGGAGTAGGGAGCATCTGTTGGAGATGAGATGGGAGCTATGGAAAAGAATGGAACATACTTTGAAAGTGAGCTTCCCAAAGGAAAGAAAGCAGTGACAAGCCGGCTTCTCTTCACAATCAAGTATGGAGGCAATGGAAAGCCAGAGAGGAAGAAAACCAGGCTGGTGGCAAGAGGCTACACTCAAGTTTATGGTGAAGATTACTTGGATACATTTGCACCAGTGGCAAAACTGCACACCATAAGAATCCTTCTCTCACTTGCGGTCAACTTGGAGTGGGACTTGTGGCAAATGGATGTGAAGAATGCATTTCTTCAAGGAGAATTAGATGATGAGGTATACATGAGACCTCCTCCTGGCCTTGAAGACATGGTGAAACCAGGAAATGTGCTTAGACTCAGGAAGGCCATCTACGGATTGAAACAATCTCCAAGAGCATGGTACCACAAGCTAAGCTCAACATTGAATGGAAGAGGATTTGTGAAATCACAAGCATACCATTCTCTCTTCACGCTCACCAGCAAGGAAGGTATCATTGTCATTCTGGTATATGTTGATGACATAATCATCACTGGTAGCAACAAGGAAGGTATCATCTCAACTAAATCTTTTCTCAAATCTACTTTTGATATTAAGGATTTGGGAGAGTTAAGGTACTTCCTTGGGATTGAATTTTGCCGCTCTAAAGAGGGGCTGTTCATATCTCAAAGGAAGTACACACTTGATATCTTGAATGAGGCAGGAACCATTGGAAGTAAACAGGCCAAAACACCATTGGAAGAAGGCTACAAGGTGCTGCGAGAGGGGGAGTATGAAGCTACTCCATTCAAAGATGTCAAGAAGTATAAAAGAATGGTGGGCAAGCTTATCTATCTAACCATTACCCGGCCTGATGTGTGCTTTGCTGTGAACCAAGTAAGCCAGCACATGGGATCTCCTAAGGTTCATCATTGGAACATGGTGGAAAGGATCTTAAGATACTTGAGAGAGGCGCCTGGTCAAGGAGTATGGATGGCATGTAACAAGAACACTGAAGTGGTTGGGTACTGTGATGCTGATTGGGCTGGAGATAGAGTTGATAGAAGATTAACTACAGGCTATTGCACCTTCATTGGAGGGAATCTGGTCACATGGAAGAGCAAGAAGCAGAAGGTGGTATCATGCTCAAGTGCTGAGGCAGAGTATAGATCAATGAGAAAGCTTACAAGTGAGCTTATATGGATCAAGGGACTGCTAAAAGACTTGGGGATCGAGATCAACACACCAATGACTATGCACTGTGACAACCAGGCAGCAATACACATTGCATCCAACTCAGTCTTCCATGAGAGGACAAAGTATATAGAAGTAGACTGCCACAAGGTGAGACAAGCAGTGGAGCAGCAAGTGATTCTTCCATGCTACACAAGAAGTGAAGACCATCTAGCTGATATCTTCACAAAGGCAGCAAGTACTAAGGTGTGTGAGTCCATCCATCCGAGGATGGGACTCATAGATATCTCATGTCACTGATCTCTCCTCCATGAAGTGATCTACTCTTTTTCCTTGGCTTGGATTTTATCCCACTGGGTTTTGCCTAGCTAAGGTTTTAATGAGGGATTGCTTCATGGCTTCCAAGCTTGACTTGTTTCATATGGTCAAGCTTGAGGGGGAGTGTTGACATGAAGAAATAAAAGGAGTGATCTGATGTTAACAAGAGACTATGAGAAGAATGAAGAGGAGAAGTGTTTGGCGCGCCAGTGAAGAGTTTGAATGAGCTCATGAGTGTCTTGCAAGTCAAGGAAAGACTTGGGATTATTTAAAAGGAGAGTTTAAATGGGAAGGATGTCGACAAAGAGGAAGAGAACGTTGAGAGAGTGATCACGGGTTCAACAAGGAAGATCAGAGGCAGCAAACCGTTGTGAAAGGTCACTATCACCCGACTGAACGAGCCTGCCATGATCTCGACCTCTCTCCTATTTCTTTATTCTTTCTGTACTACCTTCATTTGTTTATTCCCTTTATTGTGTCGATCTTCCTCCTCTTGTTGGTCTTTAAATATCTTGTAACATGTTACCACTTATGATTAAGGAAATATACTTCCTCATATTCTCTCTTCTTATTTGCGGAAACTCACTCACTCTCTCTCTCTCTCGGATCTTCCTCATACTTGTTTCTTTGATACTTCAAATTCTCACCAATCTTACTCTATTAATCCATACAAATTAACAAGAGTTGCGCAAGAGTAAAAAGAAATGAGGAAATTATATTCCATACTTGATTTGGTTTGTGATACATGAGTATATAAAGAGAGACAAAAGAGCTAAAAATATCTAGGGAAATAGTAAACAAAGAATCCCACAGAAATACTAAACTAATCTACTCTTAGACTGATATGTGCAGATCGATCAGGCTGATAATGACAGCTCCTAACGGTTGGGAGAAGCTCAGAATCCTTAAGTAGACCCGTGACCTTGCTACTAAACTCTTCCCTTCTTCCCTTTGTCGATTACACTTGGTTTCCTTGTGCATTGCTTCATTTAAATCAGACTCTTCTCATATCTTGCACTCCAAGATAGGTTAGACTTGTACGGATAGACTTGCATCTCAAGGCAAGGTGATTCTTTGCTTCATCTGATCGCCCTAGACTTCTTCTTGCTTCTGATTGTATTCTCATGCGCATACTCATCCATTTATTGCTTCATGTCAACACTCCCCCTCAAGCTTGAACATATGGATTGATCAAGCTTGGAAACCATGAAGCATTCCCTCATTAAAACCTTTACTTGGAAAAACCACTTGGGATAAAAACCAAGCAAAGGAAAAAAAGTAGAACACTTCAAGGTAAGGGGATCAGTGACAAGTGAGGTCTATGAGTCCAAGCTTAGGATGAATGAACTCACAAACCTTGCTGCTTGCTGCCTTGGTGAAGATGTCAGCTAGTTGATCCTCACTCCGAGTATAGCATGGAAGTATCACTAGCTGCTCCACTGCTTGCCTTACTTTGTGGCAGTCCACTTCTATATGCTTAGTCCTCTCATGGAAGACTGAGTTGCTTGCTATGTGTATTGCTGCTTGGTTGTCACAATGCATGGTCATTGGTGTACTGATCTCAATTCCCAAGTCCTTGAGTAGACCTTTGATCCATATCAGCTCACTGGTAAGTTTCCTCATTGCTCTATATTCTGCTTCAGCACTTGAGCAAGATACCACCTTTTGCTTCTTGCTCTTCCATGTGACCAGATTCCCTCCAATGAATGTACAATAACCTGTGGTTGATCTTCTATCTACTCTGTCTCCAGCCCAATCAGCATCACAATACCCCACAACTTCAGTGCTCTTGTTACACGCCATCCAAACTCTTTGACCTGGCACCTCTCTTAAGTATCTCAAGATCCTCTCTACCATGTTCCAATGATGCACCTTAGGAGCTCCCATGTGTTGACTCACTTGGTTAACAGCAAAGCACACATCTGGTCTGGTAATGGTCAAGTAGATGAGCTTGCCCACCATTCTTCTATACCTCTTGACATCTTGAAATGGAGTAGCTTCATACTCCCCCTCTCGCAGCACCTTGTAGCCTTCTTCCAATGGTGTTTTGGCCTGTCTACTTCCAATGGTTCCTGCCTCATTCAAGATATCAAGTGTGTACTTCCTTTGAGATATGAACAGCCCCTCTTTAGAGCGGCAAAATTCAATCCCAAGGAAGTACTTTAACTCTCCCAAATCCTTAATATCAAAAGTAGATTTGAGAAAAGATTTTGTTGAGATGATACCTTCCTTGTTGCTACCAGTGATGATTATGTCATCAACATATACCAGTATGACTATGATACCTTCCTTGCTGGTGAGAGTGAAGAGAGAATGGTCTGCTTGAGACTTCACAAAGCCTCTTCCATTTAATGTTGAGCTTAGTTTGTGGTACCATGCTCTTGGAGATTGTTTCAATCCGTAGATGGCCTTCCTGAGTCTAAGCACATTTCCTGGTTTCACCATGTCTTCAAGGCCAGGAGGAGGTCTCATGTATACTTCATCATCTAACTCTCCTTGAAGAAATGCATTCTTCACATCCATTTGCCACAAGTCCCACTCCAAGTTGACCGCAAGTGAGAGTAGAATTCTTATGGTGTGCAGTTTTGCCACTGGTGCAAATGTATCCAAGTAATCTTCACCATAAACTTGAGTGTAGCCTCTTGCCACCAGTCTGGTTTTCTTCCTCTCTGGCTTTCTATTGGCTCCATACTTGATTGTGAAGAGAACCCGGCTTGTCACTGCTTTCTTCCCTTTGGGAAGCTCACTTTCAAAGTATGTTTCATTCTTTTCCATAGCTCCCATCTCTTCTCCAACAGATGCTCCCCACTCCTCATCTTGCATAGCTTCCTCGTATGTCTTTGGGATCCATTCTTGATCCAATTCAGTGATGAAAGCTTGATGCTCTGCTGGATAGTGAGCTAGTGAGCATACTGCACTAATGGGATGTGCCACGGCTTTGGCATTGAAGTAAACCCTTGTGTGGATCCAATCTGAGGCTGGTCTCCTGTTCCTTGTACTCCTTCTCAAGGGTTGTATCTGATCAGCTTGATTGTTGTCACTTGGTTCCTCATGAGTTTCAGTGGCTGCTTGTGGTTGTGATCCCATCTCATCTTGATCATGAGATTCTCCTGAGTTCTCTTCAGGCTGAGCTTGCGCAGATTGATCATCTCCATGGCCCCCTTCATGATCAGGATGAGATACTCCAACTTCTTCTACTACTTCTTCAGCAGCCCGAGTGGATGTCTCCCTGACCTTTTCTGGTTCCTTTGGTAGACTGATACCAAGTCTCTCCATAATGATCCTCAGGTTGTTAGCTCTATCAGTGGCTGATTGAGAAAGATCCTTGAGTTCATCCCAACTCTTCTCATCATAGTAGCCTGTTGATTCCATGAACTTAACATCCCTTGATACCAGAACTCTTCTAGTCTCTGGTACATAACATTTGTAACCCTTCTGGTGAGTTGAATACCCAATGAACATTGCCTTTCTACTCTTGGCCTCCAGCTTGTTTCTAAGCTCTCCTGGAATCAAAACAAAACACACACACCCAAACACACGCAAGTGATCTATGGATGATTTAGTTTTGTTCAATACCTCATATGGAGTGGCATTGTGAAGAACTCTTGTTGGCGTGCGGTTGATAAGATAGGCAGCAGTAACCACTGCATCTCCCCAAAACCTCTTAGGCACATTGGAGTGAAACATCATGCTCCTGGCCACTTCCATCAAGTGTCTATTCTTTCTTTCTGCCACACCATTTTGTTGAGGTGTGTAAGGACAACTGGTTTGATGTATGATTCCGTGAGAAGCTAAGTGTTGTTTGAAGGCTGTGCTAGTGTATTCACCACCATTATCTGATCTAAGAATTTTAATCTTGACATTGAAATGGTTAGTGACATAATTCTGAAAATTTTTAAAGGCTTCTAGCACCCTATCTTTTGATTGCAGCAGAGTGATCCAAGTATACTTAGACTTTTCATCTATAAAAGTCACAAAGTACTTATGCTGTTCTCTAGATGCACATGGGGCAGTCCATACATCAGAATGGATTAAATCAAAGCAATTATCATAGATGGTCATTGATTTAGGAAACACATTTCTACAATGTTTTCCTAATATACAAGCCTCACAATCACTTTTAAAAGAAATACTAGGCAACAGGATGTTCAAAGTGTTGAGATGAGAGGCTTAAGCAAGAGAAGATGAGGCTAAGTAAGAGATGAGGTTTCTACACTATTTGGAAAATAATAGATAGTGAATAGTGAATACTCACTATTCACTATTACAAGAGTTACCACAGTGACAATGGTAACTAAGTAAGAAGAAGTGAAGTGAAGCAAAGACACCAAGTGGTGTGGAAGGTTAGGATGCGCAGCTAAGGTTTGGATCACAAACCTTGTGACCGTTTGGAGGAAGAGAAGGCGCGCCATGACAGGCTGTAAAGGCAAAGGTATCTGGTCAAGATACCTTTGGCATCAAGCGTGTGTGCAATGTGGTCCAAGTATTCAAACCAGGCGCTCCTCCTTCTCTTGACTCTACATGCTTTGAATAGTGTTTAGACCACCTTACCTTGTCGCAAACCCTCATTAGTTCTCTCTATATATATTGTAAACACTCTCTGATTAATGTTAAGCAAGTTAGTCTCATTTCTCTCTAGACTTATTCACTATTCACTATTAAATCTGAGAACTCTTCTTGATACTTTAGTCTCTTAATCTCTTTTCAACCTTCTTTAATCTTCATTAACACTCAGATTACACAAAACAATATGGTATCAGAGCCAGGTTGAAAGGATCTGGGTTCGTTTGGACTCTTTGGTGATTCCTTGTGAAGATCCAAAGAGAAGTGTTCTTGAAGTTTGAAGATCAAGTCGGGTTTGAGCTCAAGTTTGTTTCTTTGTGGTGTGAGGAGTTTCTTTGCACAAGTTTGGTTCGGGAAAGCTTAGTAGAAGGTTGTGGATTCAAGTCTGGTTCGTGAGAAGCGGTTTCAAGATCTACAACACAAGTTCAAGGAAGATACAAGACAAAAGGGTTCATCTTGCGACATGGAGAGTGGGATGAACAACAACAACATGAAGATTGCGGTTTGTTTCAAGGGAACAAACTATTTGGTGTGGTCTCGGATGGTGAGAACCACTGTTGGGTGTAAGGGACTTTGGAAGCATATCATACCAGGAGTAGCTCCAAAGCCAAAGCTTATCACACAAGGAGAAGATGGAGAAGAAGCTCCGGATGAAGCCATGGAGAAATGGGAACAAGAAGACATGTTGGTGATGTCTGTGCTACACGCATCACTCGATCCACCCATACTAGAAGCTTACAGCTATTGTGAGACAGCTAAGGAGTTGTGGGACACTCTCAAGAAGGTGTATGGCAATACATCAAACCTTAGCCGAGTGTTTGAGGTAAAGCATGCCATCAATCACTTGGTTCAAGAAGACATGGAGTTCACTAAGCACTTGGGGAGGTTTAGATCACTATGGTCTGAACTAGAGATGCTGAGGCCGAGCACAACTGATGCTGATGAGCTAAACAAAAGAAGGGAGCAAGACAAAGTCTTTGGATTGCTACTTACATTGAACCCGGTCTACAATGGCTTGGTGATGAAGTTGTTAAGAGAAGATAACCTCCCGGATCTTGAAGAAGTGTGTGCTCGGATTCAAAAGGAACAAGGTTCCATAGGGCTGTTCAGCAAGAAGAATGAGCTATCATTGGCAAATCAAGCCACACAAGGAGAGCTAGGAGAAGCTGCTCAAGCAAACAAAGCTGCGCATGGAAAGTATGAGGAGAGGAAGTTCAATGGAACCTGTGACCACTGCAAGAAGCAAGGCCATAAGAAGAGTCAGTGTTGGATTCTCCATCCACACATGAAGCCAGCCAAGTTCTTGAAGGATCGCGAGGCAAGAGAAAGGGCAAACATGTCGGATGGTTCAAGTGGTGGACCAAGTGCAGCAAGTACTAGCAAGAACCATGAGATGATGGAGGGGCGAGACAGTGGTAATGGCAAGTCTCTAGTGGCTTACTCGGGCACTCCTATCATCCACAACAACAATGAGCAAGAGTACCTCAAGAAATCTGACCTTGATGCTCTCATAAAGCTCTTCAAGGATCATGGTAACTTTGGTAACACTCTTGAGTACTCTTTTGGTGCTAGGTTGATAGAATCTCCTATGGAGATCATGAGCATTGATAGGATGCATCCGAGTGTAAAAGAAATGCATAATCATCCTAAGTTTGCTAGTATTGCTAAGACTGATCATGCATTGAAACCATCTAGTATCCTTGCTCTTATTGCCAGTTCTCATGCTGCTAAGCCCTTGATAGTTGATTCTGGTGCATCTCATCATATGATTAGTGATACTAAGTTGATCAAGGACATTCTCCCATATAGTGGTCATGTGATGATAGCAAATGGTGATAGGATTCCTATTAAAGGAATAGGAAGTCTTAAGCTGTTTGATAAAGAGTCTAAAGCTCTTTATATGCCTGATTTCACTTCAAATTTATTATCTGTCAAGAGATGTGCTACTGATTTACAATGCAATGTGATCTTTAGCCCTGATGATGTGAAGTTTCAGGATATTAAAAGCAGCAAGTTGATTGGAAAAGGAGTGACCAAGGGTGATTTGTATTTGCTTGAAGATCTTGCTCCTGTTTCCAATTTTAGCTGCTCGTTTACCTCTTTTCCCACTTCTAGTTTGAGTAAAAATGCATTGTGGCATTCTAGACTAGGACACCCTCATAATAAGGCTTTTAAACTGATGTTGCCAGGTGTTTCTTTTGAGAATAATGATTGTGAAGCTTGTATTTTGGGCAAGCATTGTAAAACTGTGTTTTCAAACTCTTCTACTGTTTATGAGAACTGCTTTGATCTTATTCACTCTGATGTTTGGACCTCTCCTTGCTTGTCTAGAGATAATTATAAGTATTATGTCACTTTCATTGATGAAAAATCCAAATACACCTGGCTAACACTCATTCCAACCAAAGATAGGGTTCTTGATGCATTTAAAAATTTTCAAGCTTATGTAACTAACCAATATCATGCCAAGATAAAGATTTTCAGGTCTGATAATGGAGGAGAGTACACTAGCAATGCATTCAAGCAACATCTAGCACAGCATGGGATCTTGCATCAAACGAGTTGTCCATACACTCCACAGCAAAATGGAGTTGCTGAGAGGAAGAATAGACATCTCATGGAGGTAGCAAGAACAATGATGCTTCAGTCTAGAGTTCCTAAGAAGTTCTGGAGTGATGCTGTGACTACTGCTTGTTACTTGATCAACCGAACCCCTACTTTGGTGCTGCAAGGGAAAGCTCCTTTTGAGGTATTGAACAAGTACAAACCCTCTTTGGAGCATATGAGAGTGTTTGGTTGCCTTTGTTATGTGATGGTGCCCGGAGAGATGAGAAACAAACTTGAAGCTAGGAGTGTGAAGGCTATGTTTATTGGGTATTCCTCAAGTCAAAAGGGGTACAAGTGTTATGATTCTGACACAAGAAGAGTGTTAGTATCAAGAGAAGTCAAGTTCATAGAAGAAAGAGGTTACTATGAGGAGCAGAATCAGGAAGATTTGAAGGATCTTACCTCGGATAGAGCTTCTACATTGAGAACCATCTTGGAGGGTCTTGGAATCAACATGACCCAGGATCAGAATATGGGATCAGCATCAAGAGAGCAGGAGTGCCTGGTCCGAGTCAACATAGTCCCACCTTGATCATGTGGGGGGGAATGAAACCAGAGAGAGTTCAGCAAGTGAAACCAGAGAGAGCTCAAGTGGAGAGGAAAGCTCTGGTTCTCATGATCAAGGTGTGGAGCCAAGTGATCAACATGGTGGAGCTGAAGAAAGTCAGCTTGAAGAGAGTGGAGATACACAAGAGAGTTCACCTCAGCATGGAGATCAACATGGAGATCAAGTACCATTGCAAGAGCAGGAACCAGAACCAATCTTGAGAAGGAGTACACGAGTTAAGAGGGATGCTTCCAACTGGGTAAACACGAGAGTGTACTACAATGCCCAAGCTGTGGAGCATCCTTCCCAAGCTGTGTGTTCTTTTGCTCACTTCCCGAAGAACATTGTGCATTTCAAGTAAGCTTGGATGAGAGCTATGTACCAAGAAGCTTTGAGGAAGCTATGCTGATCCAAGAATGGAGAGACTCAGTCAATGCCGAGGCTGATGCAATGATCAAGAATGACACATGGTATGAGAGTTCCTTACCTAAAGGGAAGAGAGCTGTTTCAAGTAAATGGATCTTCACTATCAAGTATCTTCCAAATGGAAAGATAGACAGGCGCAAGACAAGATTGGTGGCAAGAGGATTTACTCAGACCTATGGAGAAGATTACATTGATACATTTGCTCCAGTGGCTAAACTCCATACAATCCGAGTGGTTCTCTCTTTGGCAGTAAATCTAGAGTGGGATCTATGGCAAATGGATGTGAAGAATGCTTTTCTACAAGGAGAACTTGAAGATGAAGTGTATATGTTGCCACCACCTGGTCTTGAGCATCTAGTGAAGAAGGAAATGTTTTGAGATTGAAGAAAGCTATCTATGGTCTCAAACAATCTCCTAGAGCTTGGTACCACAAGCTGAGCACAACCTTGAATGGGAGAGGGTTCAGGAAGTCAGAACTTGATCATACTCTTTTTACATTGGTCCCCCTCAGGTATCATTGTAATTCTTGTA